>NC_053025.1:328479462-328639003 GCF_003073215.2 Triticum urartu
TTTATCTTCCAACTCTCCATGTTGTTGTTTAGCTTAACCAACTAGCTCAGGGATATCCAACACAGATTCTTGGAGAAAGGTTGGTTTATTGGAAAACCAACTTGATCACGAACTCAACATATCGGCCAGGGGACGACCTGGTGATACTTCCGTGAAGAAATCCGGAAAATCATGAACCACCGAAATGTTATTAAGCTCGGGAGCAATCTTGCTTTAAAGGCAAGATGATATGATCAAAAGGGCGAGGGATTGACACAATCCTCACTCATTGATCGAAGAGTGCACCACAAATAAGGACTAGGTGGCACGATCATTCTTAGGGTGATGACTCAATAACTAGCACGCTAAGAATGAGAGTATTGTCCATTAACTACCAAGCAACGGAGTTGCTAGGAATATTGATTTCACACATCACGGTTCACTTGTCGGCATTCCGGTCACAACAACATCGAGACCGAGGAATGAATAATGATGGCGAGAAGTATCACTGTACCAAGAATTCACGAGATGGTGCACAATTCCCATGACATTATTGATATAAAGATGGTAATACTACAAGGTAGAACAGAACCAAAAACTGGATTGACATTTTGATCTGTGGAATACAACTACATTGACCCAATCCTAGATATGGGTGAGGTACTGGAGTTTGTTTCTCCTAGTCATTCTGGAATAGAATGGCTTGACGGACCACAAGAGTAGAAGGCATCAATAACATGGATGGACAACTACTCTTGACCAACAATTGACAGACAATGGTCAGAAGACAACTAAAGAGGGGACAACTCAAAGGAACATATCACTTTATGAGTTGTGGATGCATAGATTTAGTATGTCAAACAAGTTCAACATATTTCTTCCAGATAATCCATGCAGAAAGGTAGGAATGGCATATTCACAACTATTGAACGGAGAACTCATCAAGAGTACTCTGATTGTGATCTTTTGGTTCAAAAGAACTCCTGCCAATAACGGTTCATGGTATTTGGAAGAATGATATACCACAGACCTCGAGGACTATCGCAAAGGTTGCTAATATCCTGAAGGAAGTAGCAACACTATCAACCCAGGAGTGGAATACCTACTACTAAATAGCATCACGGGATGCTTTCAATAATGATGGCCAAAATCATCACACTAGGGATACGAAAGCATTGCTAAATTCTCGAGGACACCTAGGGTCATAATACTAACAACAACATACACGTCAAGGCAATGGAGTACCTCAACATACCGATTAGTGTGCTTAATCTGGCCCAAAATACAACAGGAACATGGAGGAAAGATTTGCAAGTGCATCAGACTATTTAGAAACCTGGGATGACTCAGACAGCATAACGGTTGTAAATGCTCAAAATGATTTGAGACATCCTGCAAAAATGGTAGCATAACCACTTAACATCAAAATATCAAGGTTCTGATATCAACTGTTAACACACAGAAGTAGTAGGAACTGAACTGGGCTTGAAACCATCAATCTTATACGTCTACAGATTAGTAACACGTGATCTTGATAGAAAGACGAGAAGCCTAGTTCTTAATCCCCGTACAAAAGAAGAGGTTGACTCAGATCAGAGGGGCATAAGGTAAAGCAGTAAAAAGAGCCTTATGTTCCCTTCCACAATCAATTCCCTTATATAACTAAAGCATTTCTACACTCGACTTCCACCAGTTTGGCTTGGTAATCCTATAGTCAGTTAGGCTCTAACACCAAAGCTGTCGGGACCGTGATTCTTAGTCACACCGATCTAGCCTGTAACACCTCATATCACTTTGCGGCCTCACGCACGGTATTCCCACGGGTGTCGCCTTACCATGGCCCGGGACCGTTTGCGCCTTTTGGCTCACGTATATGATAGTGTCACTAGCATTCATGTGACAGAGAACCCGGGCCGACATAACTAGTCATGAACCCAAAGTGGCACTAACTTACGGGGACATGCATACATGAATCAACATCGAGCATGTTGGTCAGCAGCGTGTGAATCCGGGCTGTAGCACTAGGCTACCAGGACTCCGCTGAACTGGGCTGTAGCAGGCTAGGCAGGACACCGGATGTCACCGCGTGACATTTCCCAGAAGGGACAGACACAGGAACAAAGTGAATCGCATGCCAGCCAGTCAAGTGTTGCGGGCCAGTAGTGCTGGGCTAGTAGGACTCCGGTGAATCGGGCTGTAGCGGATTACTATGGCTCATGGAAGCACAAGACTACATTTCCCCATAAGAGGCTACCAAGGATAAACAACTAGGTTGTCGGATCCCACACATACCAAGCATTTCAATCATACACACAATATGCTCAATATGTGTAAATACAACATGGCATCACAACAAAACTCTACGACTTAAAGTATTTATTCAATAGGCTCCGAGGAGCGATATATTACAAACATGGGTCTCATGACCCAACATTCAAAGCATACAAGCAACAAGCACATGCAGAACCTTAACTTGTTTGAGTACGGACAACTACAAATGAAGAAGGCTCAGAAGCCTGACTATCTACAAGACCCTCCCAAGGGTACAAGATCGTAGCTGAGGTAACAAGCTAAACATCGAAGTCCAAGTGGAACTACTAGTGAGACTGAAGTCTCTTTGAAAAACATAAATTAAGCAAACATAAATGTACCCAGCAAGACTTACATAAAACTAGCTACTTATGCATCGGTATCAACAAAGGGGTGGTGGAGTTTGACTGCAGCAAGCTAGGTTTGACTCGGTGGCTATCCTGAACTACGACTGCAAGTAACTCTTTTGAGGTGGTGCACACGAGTCCACATATTCACCATACAAATACACCACTATGGATCCGCTCCCGTCACCCTACGAGAACGCCATCCATAGCCCTCACGCTTATCTTGCACATTTTAGAGTATCCACTTTCACTTGTGTATTAACTATGCAAGGGGTGCAAGTTTCCATATCCAAGGAATCTGGCTATTCAAATAGATAATGATAACCCTGCAGGGGTGTACTTCTTCACACATGCTCTCGCCACTTATCGCCCTGTACACGTCATGTGCCTCGACAACCTTCAAGCGGAAGCCGGGCGAGGGTGTCGGCCACGACCTGACTAACCACACAAGTCTCTTGTCCAGGTTTATCGCCTATTCGGGTTCCATCCGCAAGGAGATCCGGCCGGGGTGTCGCTCACGGCCCCAAACGATGTGTGCAGGGTTCCCAAGCCCACCATCCGGGTGCCACTTGGTACACCGTGCCACTGTGCCTAGTCTGTCCCAAGCCCACCTGTACCGGGTGCCACTTGGTAGACTACTAACACTACCTACAAACACCAGAAACTAGTTGCAACTCCTGGGCGGAGATCGAGTTGATTAATAAGCCGAGAGGGGCCAAGTTAACGGAACCCAATGTGTGGTAGTAACTGTTCATGGATCACAAACACCGAACTCAGTTCCTGAGAACGGCTGCAATGAGACAACCCACCATGTACTCCTACATGGCCTCTCACTGCTACCTTTACCAAATCGTGTTCACACACTTAGCTCTCAACGGTAGGACATGTTCACCATGTTCCAATTCATTCCCGATGAATCAGACCCGACTCTACTCTAAGCAGTAGCAGGCATGACAACAAGCATGAATGAGTAGGCACGTCAGGGCTCAAACAATTCCTACTCATACTAGTGAGTTCCATCTATTTACTGTGGCAATGACAGGTCATGCAGAGGAAAGGGGTTCAACTACCGCAGCTTGTAACAGTTGAATCGTTGTTGTCCTAATGCAGTAAAAGAGAGCAAGAGCAAGAGAGTGGGATTGTATCGGAATGAACAAGGAGGTTTTTCTTGCCTGGCACTTTTGAAGATAATATAGTTCTTCATCGGTGTGATTGATCACGTCGTCGGAAAATATACGTTTACCGAAGGGGAACAACCATCGGCAAACACAAAAGAAACAACATTCATTGCAAGGCACAATCAAATGAATGACATGTCATGTTAAGGAACTGAATTCACCTAATGCAATATCTAGCCAAGTTAATTGAAGTGGAACTCAAACAAGATCGACTTCCAACTCCAAATGTGATCATGGCATAAACAGATTCTTCATATTTTTCTGATCATTTTTCATATATAAATTATTTGATTTGGAGTTACGGTTGAATTTCTATAATTTTTAGAAGTTTAGGACATTTTCTGAATTAATAAATCATTTCTGATTTATTTAAAATTCCAGAAAATAAATACTGTGTCAGCCTGACATCATCATGACGTCAGCAGGTCAACGGGGCACCGTCCAGGTCAAACCTGACGTGTGGGGTCCACACGTTAGTGACTATCTAACTAACCAAGTTTAATTAGGGCTTGGGCCCACATGTCAGTGTCTAATCTACTTAACTAAGTTAATTAACACTAACTAAACCTAACACTAATTAAACAGGGGGCCTGGGCCCACACGTCGGTGAGTCAAGGTGAAGTCAAACCCTGGTCAAAACGGGGTCAACCCCGCCAGAGTTGACCCGCGGCTCGTCCCCGGCGACCACTAGTCGTGGCAGAGTACGCGTTTGAGTCCTCGGGAGCGACGGCTAAGGGCACCAGGAGGTAGCCCGAGCATGCGCACATCCAGGGAAGCAAGCGGCTGGGTGCGGGGGCGCCGGAGCTCGTCGAAAACGAGTCCATGGCGGCGGTGGTTCTCGGCCAGGATGGGAACGGCGGCTTCATCGGCCAAATGAGAAAGGAAGCTAGGGGAGAGGCAAAGGAGCTCACAGAGAGGTCGGCGGAGGTCTCAGCGGGCTTGGGGAGGAACCGGAGGCAGCAAATCGACAGCGGCGATCTTCGGTGGCGGACGAGGGGAACGGTGGTGCAGGCGACATCCAGGGGCTTCCGGCATCGGGCGGCTCGATGAGGAGGAGGAGAGGGACTCGGCGGAGCTCGTGGGCAGCTCCAGGGGACGAGGGAGAGGTGATGGCCGCGGTGATGCTCATCGGCGGCGGCGGGCGTGTTCGGTGAGGAGAACAGAGGAGGGGGAGGGCGTTCATGGGAGAGAGGGACGAACGAGGGGGTCGAAGCGACGCCGAAGAGAGGACGCGAGACTTCGCGGTGGCCAGGTGACGCAGGCAGGCAGCTTGGTGGCATGGCGCCTGCGGGCGCGCCGTGCGCTGTCCCTCCTCTGCCTACTAGCAGAGGTTAGGGATGACTGGCACTAAGCCAGGTGGGCTGGGCCAGCACTGGTGAGGCCCAGGTTGGCTTTTCTCTCTCTCTCTCTCTATTCTATTTTTGTTTTTCTATTTTCTTGCAGTTTGTTTGCGATTTAGTTTTAACACCAAATCAACTTTAAACTTCATGAAAATAATTGTGATAGCTAAGTGGACTTATCCAAAGCCACACAACAATTTTTCAGAATTATTGAACATATAATTATGATATAATAAATATATATCCAATTCAAATAGTTATTGAATTAATTTCAAATGCCCAAAATAAATATTTTCGAGACTCCAAAAATATTGGTTTGAATTTTAACTCTTGCCAATATTTTTACAGAATAACAGGAACATTTTCTTGGGTTTGTTTGAAGCAATTTTCAATGTTGATCATTTTTAGAAATGATCTCTGAGGCTTTCCACTTTCCCCGATTCACATTTAAAAGGAATTTAAACATGATGCATGGATGCCACTCACTGATGGAACTAATTACAAAGCAGAATTCTAGGGCTGTCGCAATCTCACAAACGCTGTCAGGACCCCGATTCCAAGTCACATCGATCTATCCGGTAACACCTCGTATCACTTTGCGGCCTCAAGCGCGGTATTCCCACAGATGTCGCCTTACCATGGCCCGGGACCGTTTGCACCTTTTGGCTCACGTATATGATAGTGTCGCTAGCATCCATATGACAAAGAACCCGGGCCGACATGACTAGTCGTGAACCCAAAGTGGCACTAACTTATGGGGACAGGCATAGATGAATCAACATCGAGCATGTCGGTCAGCAGCGTGCGAATCCGGGCTGTAGCACTGGGCTAACAGGACTCCGGTGAACCGGGCTGTAGCAGGCTACCTAGGACTCCGGATGCCACCTCGTGACATTTCACCGAAGGGACAAACACAGGAATGAAGTGAATCACATGCCGGCCAATCAAGTGTTCCGGAGCAGTAGTGCTGGGCTAGCAGGACACCGGTGAACCGGGCTGTAGCTGACTACTATGGCTCATGGAAGCACAAGACTACATTTCCCCATAAGAAAGGCTACCAAGGATGAACAACTAGGTTATCGGATCCCACACATACCAAGCATTTCAATCATACACACAATATGCTCGATATGTGTAAATACAACATTGCATCACAACATAACTCTATGACTCAAGGTATTTATTCATTAGGCTCCGAGGAGCGAGATATTACAAACATTGGTCTCATTACCCAACATTCAGGGCATGCAAGTCAAAGCACACGCGGAAGCTTAACATGCCTGAGTACAGACATCTACAAATGAAAAAGGCTGAGAAGCCTAACTATCTACAAGGTCCTGTTGAGGGCAGAAGATCATAGCTGAGGTATCTAGCTAAACGTCGAAGTCCACACGGAACTACTAGCGAGACTGACGTCTCTCTGCAAAACATAAAATAGGCAAATGTGAGTACAAATGTAACCAGCAAGACTTACATCAGAACTAGCTACATATGCATCAATGTCAATAAAGGGGGGTGGTGGAGTTTGACTGCAGCAAGCCAACTTTGACTCGGTGGCTATCCTGAAATACGACTGCAAGTAACTCTTTTGAGGTGGCGCACACATGTCCACATATTCACCATACAAATACACCACTATGGATCCGCTCCCGTCTCCCTACGAGAACGCCATCCATAGCACTCACGCTTATCTTGCGCATTTTAGAGTATCCACTTTCACTTGTGTATGAACTATGCAAGGGGTCCAAGTTTCCATATCCAAGGAATCCGGCTATTCGAATAGATAATGATAACCCTGCAGGGGTGTACTTCTTCACACATGCTCTCGCCACTTATCGCCCTGTACACATCATGTGCCTCGACAACCTTCAAGCGGAAGACGGGCGAGGGTGTCGGCCACGACCTGACTAACCACACAAGTCTCTCGTCCAGGTTTATCGCCTATTCGGGTTCCATCCACAAGGAGATCCGGCCGGGGTGTCACTTATGACCCCAAACGATGTGTGCAGGGTTCCCAAGCCCACCATCCGGGTGCCACTTGGTACACCGTGCCATTGTGCCTAGTCTGTCCCAAGCCAACCTGTACCGGGTGCCACTTGGTAGACTACTAACACTACCTACAAACACCAGAAACTAGTTGCAACTCCTGGACAGAGATCGAGTTGATTAATAAGCCGAGAGGGGCCGAGTTACCGGAACCCAATGTTTCATAGTAACTGTTCATGGATCACAAACATAGAACTCAATTCCTAAGAATGGCTGCAATGAGACAACCTACCATGTACTCCTACATGGCCTCTCACCGCTACCTTTACCAAATCATGTTCACACACTTAGCTCTCAATGGTAGGACATGTTCACCACGTTCCAATTCATTCCCGATGAATCAGACCCGACTCAACTCTAAGCAGTAGCAGGCATGACAACAAGCATGAATGAGTAGGCACATCAGGGCTCAAACAATTCCTACTCATGCTAGTGGCTTTCATCTATCTACTGTGGCAATGACAGGTCATGCAGAGGAAAGGGGTTCAAGTACCGCAGCATGTAACAGTTGAATCGTTGTTGTCCGAATGCAGTAAAAGAGAGCAGCAACGAGAGAATAGGATTGTATCGGAATGAACAAGGGGGTTTTGCTTGCCTGGCACTTCTGAAGATATCATTGGGTCTTCATCAGTGTCAATGATCATAGCATCGGTACAACGTCTATCAAGAGGGGACAACCACGGGCAACAAAGAAGGAACACAATCAATGCAATGCACAACATGATGCATGATAATGACATGGCAATATGTTGTTGATTGGGCTAATGCAACTAGCAACACAATTAAATGAAGTTGGTTTGAACCCAAAGTTCAAATTCAAACTCCACATGTGGTTATTTGAAAACCATTCATTTGATTTGTCCTAAAAAGTGGTCTTAAGTTGTTCTAACATGCATGAAAATGGTATAGATGGATAGATAGGATTTTTTCTGCTAATTTTTCATATATAATTTATTTAATTCTAAGCTATGGTTGATTTTATATGATTTTTTGAAGTTTGTAACAATTTCTGGAATTTCTGAATAAGTTTAAATCCAGAAAATTCTTTACTGCGTCAGCATGATGTCAGCAGGTCAGCAGACCCGGTCAGGTCAAACCTGATGCGTGGGTCCTGCATGTCGGTCTCATAGTGACTAAATCAGTTTAATTAAACGTAAACTAATAAGTTAATCAAGGGCCGGGTCCCACATGTCATTGACCCATAGGGTTAATTAGGTTAGTGCTAATTAGTGGTTAGGCCTAATTAAGCTAGAGCCACGTCAGCATCGCCGGATCTACGCCGGCGATGACCGAACCGACGGCGAGAGCTCGCCAGACTCGCGTTAGGGACGGCAGTTCGTCGCCTTGCTGGCACCAGGGAGGTCCTCTCGCTCGTCCGCATCCAAAGGACCAGACGGGAGGCTGCGGGGTGGCCAGAAACAATGTTGGTGATGAGGTTTAGCGGCGGCCGAGCTCGGGCTCAAGCGGGTATGGGGTTTCAGCGCGAGCTAGAGCAAACGGCGTGGCGCGTTCGCTTCCCGGGGACGCAATGAGCATGTTGGTGGTGCTGGGGCGAGCGGGAGAGCGCAGGAGCATCGAGCTCGTCGGCCATGCCGGCGGCTAGAGTTTGGGAAACAACGGGAGAGACACTACAAGGCACGGCAAGACAACAGGCTGGGTTTTTTGGGCTTCTAGAAGCGTTCTAAGCGCGATGACACAACCAAGCGCGAGCCTCAGTGGCTAAAATGACGGCGGCGACATGGCCGGCGGCGAGAAGCTATCGGCTCCAGTGAGAACGAGGCTACATGGCGCAAACTAGGTGGGGAAGAGAGGTGTTCGGAGCGGGAGCTCACAGGGATCACGTAGAGAATCTCAGTGGGCTCGGGGAAGGCAGTACGACGTCAGGGCGTTGCCGGCGATCTCGGATGTCGGGGGTTGAAGATGACGGTGGTGACGGCGTTGCAGGCCTCCTGCGGTCGCGTGCTTTATCGTGCGGCTCCACGGCGTTGGGGCGAAGCTAGGGGACCGGACGGCGAGGCGAGGCGTGCCCGGTGGCTGCGGTGGTGCCTCGCCGCCGCTTGCTGTTGTCGTGTCCACCGCCTCTCCTTCCCCCCTGGAACTGCCCATGAGCTACGCCGAGTCCCTCTCCAACTCGCACCTGGGGGACATGCATACATGAATCAACATCGAGCATGTCAGTGAGCAGTGTGCGAATCCGGGCTATAGCACTTGGCTAACAGGACTCCGGTGAACCGGGCTGTAGCAAGCTAGGCAGGACTCCGGATGTCACCGCGTGACATTTCCCCGAAGGGACAGACACAGGAACGAAGTGAAACACATGCCGGCCAGTCAAGTGTTCTGGAGCAGTAGTGCTGGGCTAGCAGGACTCAGGTGAACCGGGCTATAGCGGACTACTATGGCTAATGGAAGCACAAGACTACATTTCCCCATAAGAGAGGCTACCAAGGATGAACAACTAGGTTGTCGGATCCCACACATACCAAGCATTTCAATCATACACACAATATGCTCGATATCTGTAAATACAACATGGCATCACAAACATAACTCTATGACTCCAGGTATTTATTCATTAGGCTCCGAGGAGCGAGATATTACAAACATTGGTCTCATGACCCAACACTCAGAGCATACAAGTCAAAGCACACGCGGAAGCTTAACATGTCCGAGTACAAACATCTACAAATGAAAAAGGCTGAGAAGCCTGACTATCTACAAGATCCTATCAAGGGCAAAAGATCGTAGCTCAGGTGTCAAGCTAAACGTCGAAGTCCACACGGAACAACTAGCAAGACTTACGTCTCTCTGCAAAACATAAAATAGGCAAATGTGAGCTACATATGCATCAGTATCAATAAAGGGGGGTGGTGGATTTTGACTGCAGCAAGCCAGCTTTGACTCGGTGGCTATCCTGAACTACGACTGCAAGTAACTCTTTTGAGGTGGCGCACACGATATTCACCATATCAATACACCACTATGGATCCGCTCCCGTCTCCCTGCGAGAAGGCCATCCATAGCACTCACACTTATCTTGCGCATTTTAGAGTATCCACTTTCACTTGTCTATGAACTATGCAAGGGGTCCAAGTTTCCATATCCGAGGAATCCGGCTATTCGAATAGATAATGATAACCCTGCAGGCGTGTACTTCTTCACACACGCTCTCGCCACTTAACACCATGTACACGTCGTGTATCTCGGCAACCTTCAAGCAGAAGCCTGGTGAGCGAGTCGGCCACGACCTTACTAATCACACAAGTCTCTCGTCCAGGTTTATCGCCTATTCGGGTTCCATCAGCAAGGAGATCCGAACGGGGTGTCGCTTATGGCCCCAAACGATGTGTGCAGGGTTCCCAAGCCCACCATCCGGGTCCCACTTGGTACACCGTGCCACTGTGCCTAGTCTGTCCCAAGCCCACCTGTACCGGGTGCCACTTGGTAGACTACTAACACTACCTACAAACACAAGGAACTAGTTGCAACTCCTGGATAAAGATCGAGTTGATTAATAAGCTGAGAGGGGCCAAGTTACCGGAACCCAATGTGTGGTAGTAACTATTCATGGATCACAAACACAGAACTCAGTTCCTGAGAACGGCTACAATGAGACAACCCACCATGTACTCCTACATGGCCTCTCACCGCTACCTTTACCAAATCGTGTTCACACACTTAGCTCTCAACGGTAGGACATGTTCACCATGTTCCAATTCATTCTCGATGAATCAGACCCGGCTCAACTCTAAGAAGTAGCAGGCATGACAACAAGCATGAATGATTAGGCACATCAGGGCTTAAACAATTCCTACTCATGCTAGTGGGTTTCATATATTTACTGTGGCAATGATAGGTCATGCAGAGGAAAGGGGTTCAACTACCGCAGCATGTAATAGTTGATGCATGGATGCTCTCTTATGCAACTATTGCAAACAATTCTAGGCTTGTGACAACTCACCCCCACTAAACAAGAATCTCGTCCCGAGATTCAAGACGTGAGGTAAGAAGACAGAGGGGACACAAAGCCGGAACGATCTTCATGATCCAATTGCCCTTCTCGGAGATGTTGATTCACTTCTCCAATTGATCTTGACATCTTTGCTTTTGAGATCTTCATCCAACATGATGATGACGGAAAGAGACTCTACCGAAATCGATCTTCTCTAAGATCGAACAACTCACGATCAACTCACGGGATGAGACACAGTAACTCTCTCGTGTTGAGACACAAACACACATCAGGGTGATGGGAAGAGATAGATGTCAAGGGTTCAAATTGGTAGGCAAAAATTCCACGCAGTAGTAAGATGGTGCATGGTTCCAAAGTAGAGAGGGGATAATTGCCATGATTCCGTAACGTGATACCTTAAGGAAGGTGACTCGTAGAATTATCCCCTTAAGTGGCAAAAAGAATTAGTTTTGACACAAAGATCATTGAAACTCTTTATACTATCCTAAGGCAATCACAATCGATCATTTGAAGGAGTCGGAAATGGATGGCATACTCACACTAGAATGGATGATGTGGACTACCTTGTTGAAGACAAAGCAATGAGTGATTTTTTCTTATCACCGGAAATGGATGGGACCCATGGTAGGACCACTTTTGAAGGTGATCCTGACCAGAAATTATCGAGAAGGGTAGTCCAAGGTTGAATGGCACAATGGCGGTGCAAGCTAGGAATGATTCTAGTAACTCGGGAGAAACTCAATAGTAGAGAGTGATTCTACTGTTAGAAAGGTTATGGCATAATCGAAGAAGCTGAGAACGGATCCCAATTAATGCCGACGATATGTCCTAGTGCTTGCGCATGCTCTCAAGAACTTGAGCATTTCCATATTCATCAAGTTTTACCAATATCCGTGTCAAGGATCCTGGCAACACAACATAGTACCATGATGAATAATGGTGGAGGATGCAGATGCAAAGGAAGATAACACCTTCTCAGATTTCACCATTGCGAGGCCAAGGAATCAAAATCTGGATGATCGACTGAGAGACATTTAGCACTCTGCTTCTAATGTTCTCCTTGATGTGCTAGCCTAACACATTCATTGAAATGGTTTGGTATCTAGAACATCAAGTAGCAGGCCGGACTTCGAGAACAGAAAAATCCATAAGGAACTACTATTGGAATAAATTCTATCAGATCCTTACGGGGAAGTGGCCAACTTCTTCAAACAAGATACTACAATAATAGGTCTTCCAGGTGGGTGTGTTGGCCATGTCATCCACTTTACCGGTTACCGAGAGACCGATATTGTAGCTCTTGGGAAAATGTCCCAACCATCCCATCTGCCTGAGATTCAGATCTGGTTGGTGTCAGGATATTCCAGACTCATCGAGTCTAGAAAGAAAATGGAAGTTTGCAACACAAATCGATGAGATGTCATTGCGAGATTCTCGGGAGATGAACTATGATAGCAAGCTCCAGAGCATGAGCTGGTTCTACTAGGACATGTGAACAGCTGTCCCAGACAAGCATGGCCACATGGTAGTCTTATAATAAAACCCTACCGAGTTATGGTTGGGAACCATCATCGCGAATAACGAAGTCTTGTGCATTACCATGGATTAGGATGTAACTCCTTCTCCTAGAACAAATCAGTCAGTGGCATGGTGGGCTAGGGACACATATGGACTGGAGGTAGGGAGCCTATCAAACCATAGAATACTTCGAACATGCATGACTAACTTGGGATGATTCCAAAGGAAGCAAAACAAGCTTTCTCGAATCCACGGCGGCAACTTGCATCAGATGCATATGAGTTAGAGGAAGTCACATCTTTCATCTGAGCATACGCTTCATGAAAGGAACACGAAGGCATTGCTTACAAAGTTTTCAACACTAGGTTGATGTTCAACATGACTCATGGGGGAGACAAAATGTTGCTGATGGTCTCAACAGCAACTCATCAAAATTTCCATATCATTGGAGTTCCATCATCATGTGAACACGGTGATAGCATTGGTCAGACCAAAACATGTAATGGTGTATGCTCAAGGGATCAACCACGAGTAAGACAACATTATGAACATCGTTGGTTCTGATTTGACTTGACGATAGCCCATACTCAAGTCAAAGTTTTGACAAGGCAATAGATCCAACAACTGATCACGAGGACCAATCGATGGAGATATCATTTTTCTTCAACACACACACACACGCAAGATATCCCCTTTGGAGTGAACTAAGTGGATTAAGCTTTTATCTTCCAACTCTCCAAGTTGTTGTTTTAGCTTAACCAATTAGTTCAGAGGTATCTAACACGGATCTTGGAGAAAGAGTGGTTTATTGGAAAACCAACTTCATCATGAACTCAACAAATCGGTCAGGGAACGACCTAGTGATACTTCCATGAAGATATCCAGAAAATCACGAACCACCGATATGTTATTAAGCTCGAGAACAATCTTGCTTTTCAGGGCAGGACGATATGATCAAGGAGCGAGGGATTTTCACTATACTAACTCATTGGTCGATGAGTGCACCCAGAAATATGGACTAGGTAGCATGATCAATCTTAGGATGATGATTCAATAACCAGCACGCTAAGAATTAGAGTATTGTCCATTAACTACCAAGAAACGGATTTGCTAGGAGTATTGATTTCGCACATCACAGTACACTTGTCGGCACTCCAGTTACAACAACACGGGACCGAGGAATGAATAATGATGGCGTGAAGTATAACTCCGTCAAGAATTCATAAGAGGTGGTGCAATTCTCATGACATTCTTGACATGAAGATGGTAACACTTCAAGGTAGAACAGAGCAAAAGATGGATTGGCATTTTGATCTGCGGAATACAATTTCTTTGACCCAACCCTAGATATGGATGAGGTTCTGGAGTTTGTTTCTCCTAGTCATTCTGGATTCGGGTGGCTTGATAGACCACAAGAATAATAGGCATCGGTGAACGAGTGCACGCATACTCTTGACTATCAAATGATAGATGGAGGTCAAAATACACTTAAAGAGGAACAACTCAAAGGGACATATAACTTTATGAGTTGTGGATGCATATATCAGTATGCCGAGCAAAGTTCAACATAATTCTTCTGGATAACCCATGTAGAAAAGGTAGAACTAGCAGAATCACAATAATGAATGGAGAAATCCTCAGGAGTACTCTAATGGCATCCATATGACAAAGAACCCGAGCCGACATGACTAGTCGTGAACCCAAAGTGGCACTAACTTACGTTGACAGAAATACATGAATCAACATCGAGCATGTCGATCAGCAGCGTGCGAATCCGGGCTGTAGCACTGGGATAACAAGACTCTGGTGAACCGGGATGTAGAAGGCTAGGCAGGACTCCGGATGTCACCGCGTGACATTTCCCCGAAGAGACAGACACAGGAACGAAGTGAATCACATGCCGGCCAGTCAAGTGTTCCGGAGCAGTAGTGCTGGGCTAGCAGGACTCCGGTGAACCGGGCTGTAGCGGACTACTATGGCACATGGAAGCACAAGACTACATTTCCCCATAAGAGAGGCTACCAAGGATAAACAACTAGGTTGACGGATCCCACACATACCAAGCATTTCAATCATGCACAAAATATGCTCAATATGTGCAATACAACATGGCATCACAACAAGACTCTACGACTCAGAGTATTTATTCATTAAACTCCGACGAGCGAGATATTACAAACATGGGTCTCATGACCCAACATAAAAAGCATACAAGCAACAAGCACAAGCGGAAGCTTAACTTGTCTGAGTACAGACAACTACAAACGAATAAGGCTGAGGAGCCTGACTATCTACGAGATCCTCCCAAGGGTACAAGATCGTAGCTGAGGTAACAAGCTAAACGTCGAAGTCCATGCGGAAGTACTAGTGAGACTGACGTTTCTCTACAAAACATAACTTATGCAAATGTGAGTACAAATGTACCCAGCAAGCCTTATATCAGAACTAGCTACATATGCATCAGTATCAACAAAGGGGTGGTGGAGTTTAACTGCAGCAAGCCAGCTTTGACTCGGTGGCTATCCTGAACTACGACTGCAAGTAACTCGTTGAGGTGGCGCACATGAGTCCACATATTCACCATATCAATACTCTACTATGGATCCGCTCCCGTCTCCCTATGAGAAAGCCATCCATAGCACTCACGCTTATCTTGCGCATTTTAGAGTATCCACTTTCACTTGTCTATGAACTATGCAAGGGGTCCAAGTTTCCATACCCGAGGAATCCGGCTATTCGAATAGATAATGATAACCCTGCAGGGGTGTAATTCTTCACACACGCTCTCACCACTAATCACCATATACACGTCATGTATCTTGGCAACCTTCAAGCGGAAGCCTGGCGAGGGTGTCAGCCATGACCTGACTAACCACACAAGTCTCTCGTCCAGGTTTATCGCCTATTCGGGTTCCATCCGCAAGGAGATCCGGACGGGGTGTCGCTCGCGGCACCAAACGATGTGTGCAAGGATCCCAAGACCACCATCTGGGTGCCACATGGTACACCGTGCCACTGTGCCTAGTCTGTCCCAAGCCCATCTGTACCGGGAGCCACTTGGTAGACTACTAACACTACCTACAAACACCAGAACCTAGTTGTAACTCCTGGACAGAGATCGAGTTGATTAATAAGCCGAGAAGGGCTGAGTTACCGGAACCCAATGTGTGGTAGTAACTGTTCATGGATCACAAACACAGAACTCAGTTCCTGAGATCGGCTACAATGAGACAACCCACCATGTACTCCTACACGGCCTCTCACTACTACCTTTACCAAATCGTGTTCACACACTTAGCTCACACACGGTAGGACATGTTCATCACCATTCCAATTCATCCCCGATGAATCAAACCTGACTCAACTCTAAGCAGTAGCAGGCATGACAAACAAGCATGAATGAGTAGGCACATCAGGTCTCAAACAACTCCTACTCATGCTAGTGGGTTTCATCTATTTACTGTGGCAACGACATGTCATGCAGAGGAAAGGGGTTCAGCTACCGCAGCATGTAACAGTTGAAACATTGTTGTCCTAATGCAGTAAAAGAGAGCAGGAGCGAGAGAGTAGGATTCTATTGGAATGAACAAGGGGGTTTTGCTTGCCTGGCACTTTTGAAGATATTATAGCTCTTCATCGATGTCATCGAACTCATCATGGGAAGCACGTCTATCGAGAGGGGACAAATACCGGCAACAGAGAAGGAGATCACAATCAATGCAATGCACGATATGATGCATGATCATGACAGGTCAATTTGCTGTGTTTTGAGCTAATGCAACTAGCAACATGTTAAATGGAGTTGGTTTGAACCCTAGGTTCAAATTCAAACTCCATATGTGAGGGTTTAAATGCCACTTAAATGATTTGGCCTAAACAGCAGTCATAAGTTGTTCTAACATGCATGAAAATGGTATAGATGGATTCCTTCAATTTTTCTGATCATTTTTCATATATAATTTATTTCATTTGGAGCTATAGATTAATATCTATGAATTTTTGATGTTTTGGATATTTTCTACAATTTCCTGATTATTAATAAATCCAAAAAATGTATTACTGCATTAGCATTAGGTCATGCTGACGTCAGCAGGTCAACAGGAGCCGTCCAGGTCAAACCTGACCAGTGGGACCCACTGGTCACTGTCTCAGTGCTATTTAGGGTCGCTAACGTGTGGGCCCATTCAATGGCCATGTGAGCAACGTCAACGCTGACGCGTGGGGCCACAGTGATTAGTTAAAACTAAATAGGTTTTAAACTTCGGTTAGTTAGGGTGTGGGGCCCATGTGTAAGGGGGTCAGGGGGTTAATTAGTGGGTGATTAGCCCTAACTAGGTGGCCACATCAGCGCACCAGCGGTTAGCCACCGGCGACCAAACAGGGCGGCGGAGGCGCTCGGGATTCACCGTCTGGCGACCGTTCGACTCGCGGATTGGCCCTACGGGCTGCTGGACATGCGCCGCGTCCAATGGAGTATCCAGCTGGGCGAGAGGAGGCCGGAAACGACGACTGCAATGACGGCTGGCGGCGGCCAGAGTTCGGCTTAGCACAGGTGAGGCGCTGCACTTGGCTGTCGAGCGAGCTGAGCGACGGGGAGGACTCCTAGAAGTTCCAGGACCACACTGGTGCCACTGGACCGAGCGGAGGTGCTCAGGAGTATGGAGCTCGGCGTACATGGCGGCGGCTAACAGACGGGAAGAGAGGGGGAAGCAAGGGGGGAAGGAGCAGGAGCTCACATCGGTCCAGAAGAGCAGCTCAGGAGCCTCGGGGAGGCAACGAGGCAAGCGTGGGGTCGACGGCGATCTTGGCGGGTGGAGGTTGAAGAAGGTACCGATGGCGTCGTCTTGGGGCTCATCCGCTCGAGTTCATTGGTGGAGGTGACCAGCACGAGGAGGCGGAGCCGTTGGCCTCTCTAGCGGGACGAAATGACGGCGGTGGCTGTGGTGGTAGTGGACGGCGAAGGTGGGCACGACCGGTCCGGGCGGGAGAGAGGAAGCAGAGGAGAGGAGGGCCACACGGAAGAGTGAGAGGGATCCGGGCGTGCGTGTCGACATTCCAGGGGTTCCAGAGGGAGGCAGGGCCAGCCAGGCAGGGAGGAGGCGGCCGCACGGCAGTGTGCGCGCGTCGGGCACGCGCCTCGCCTACTGGCGCGAGGTGGAAGATGGCGCGATGGCTACAGTAGTGGGCTTGACCAGCTGGGCCGGTCCTGCTAGGCCACCAGGTAAGTTGGGTAGGTTTCTTTCCCTTTTCTACTTTTTTTCTGTTTCAGATTTTTTTCCTATTTCTTTTATTCTGTTTTGAATTAGTAAAAATACTAATTCATTTTTAAAAAAAACTCCTGAGATAAATTGGGAGCATTATTTGGATTATTCCAAAAGCCCATAATTGAAACCAGAATTTTTGGAGCATTTAAAATATGTATAGAATTCAAATGGCCCAATTCAAATACAATAGTGATTTAAATTCAGTGCCTAAAATATTCCACAAAAATGTTCACTATTTTTGGTTTGGTATCAAGCCTTGCCAAAAATTATCAAACATTGATGGAAGCATTTTGGGTTCATTGAATGCATTTTTTTAAGCTGGGCCTATTTGGATTTCAAAGTGCTAGGGTTTGATCACCCCCATTTCAAGTTCCTGAGAAATTTAAACATGATGCAAGATGATGATGCAATGACAAGCAAGGCCAATGCTAGGGCTGTCACAACTCACACCCACTAACAAGAATCTCTTCCCAAGATTCAAGACGTGAGGTAAGAAGACAGAGGGGACACGAAGATAACACGATCTTCATGATCCAATTGCCATCTCAAAGACATTAATTCATTGCTTCATATTGATCTTTGACATCTTTGCTTGCGAGATCCTCACCCAACACGAGGACAAAAGAGCGAGATAACTCTATAGGGATGGATCATCTTAATAATCACAAGAACAACTCATAGAATGAGACGTAGAAACGTCTCTAGAGTTGAGACAAAAACACATAGAGCGATGGAAAGAGGCAGATGATTAAGGTTCAGATTGGTACTCAACAATTCTACGCTTAGGTAAGAGCAAAGGGTTTTAAAGTAGCAAGAAGATAAATTGCTATGATTCCATAACGGGACACCCTATAGAAGGTGACTCGTAGAATTATCTTTGAAGTGGCAAAAAGAATTACATTTGATACACAGATCATTGAAACTCTTTATACCAGCCTAAGGCAATCACAATCGATCGTTTGTCGGAGTTCAAAGGAATGGCATATCCGGATTCGAATGGATGATGTGGACTACCTTGTTGAAGAAAATGCGATGGATGATTTTTCTTATCATCGGAAAAGGATGGGACCCATGGTAGGACCACTTTTGAAGATGATCCTAGACAGCAACTGCTGAGAAGGCAGCTGGGAATAAAATGCAAATGCTGGGAATGATATTGGTTACTGGGGAAAAACTCAATAGTCAAGAGTGTTTCCAACGTTTGAATGGTTATAGAATCATCAAGGAAACTGAAAGCATAAGGATCCCTAAGGAACAACTTCTAGAATAAGTCGCACGAAATCCTCATGGAAAGATGGTCAAAGATACTACAATGACAGATCTTCCGGCTAGGTATGTCGGCTAGAACATCAACCTTGTCGGGACCTACATCATAGATCCTGGAAAAAGTTACAACCATCATATCTGCCTGAGATTCAGATCTGGTTGGTGTCAGGATATTCCAGACCTATCAAGTCTAGAGAGAAAAATGAAAGTTTGCAACACAAGTCAATGAGATGACGTTGCAAGACCCTCGGGAGATGAACTATGATAGGAAGCTCCAAAACATGAGCTGGTTCTGCTACACACATGTGAGCATGTTGTCCAAGACGAGAATGACCACATTGTAGTCTTATAATAAAACACTATCGAGTTCTGGTCGGGAACCGTCATCAAGGATTTCGAAGTCTTTACGCAAGTCCATGGATTAGATCCCAAGCATAGACTTCTTTTCCTTGGACAAGTCAATCAGTGGCTTGGTGTGCTAGGGAATACATATGGAGTGGAGGTAATTAATCTACCAAACCATAGAATACATTCGCCCATGCATAACTTACTTGGGATGGTACTAGAGGAAACAAAAACAATCTTTCTCGAACACACGACGGTAACTTGCACCAAATGCACATGAATTTGAGGAAGTCACTTCTTCCATCCAAGCATAAGCTTCATGAATGGAACACGAAGGCATTGCTTACAAAGTTTCCAATACTAGGTTGATGTTCAACATGAATCATGGGGGAGACAAAATGCTGCTGATGGGCTCAACAACAACTCATTGGAATTTCCATATCACTGGACTTCCACCATCATGTGAACACGGTGATATCATTGGTCAGACCAAAAGATGTAATGGTGTATACTCGAGGGATCAACCACAAGTAAGGCAACATTACAAACATCATTGGTTCTGATTTGACTTGATGATAGCCCATACTCAAGTCAAAGTTTTGACAAGGTGATAGACCCAGCAACTGATCACAAGGACCAATTAATGAAGATATCATCTTTCTTCAACAACTATTCAAACACATGGATATCCCTTTGGGATGAACTAAGTCTGACAAGCTATCATATTCCAACTCTCCAAGTTGTCATTTAGCTTAACCAACTATTTCAGGGTATGCAACACAGATTCGTGGAGAAATAGTGGTTTATATAAAAATCAACTTGATCACGAACTCAACATAGCGGTCAGGTGACAACCAGGTAATACTTCCGAGAAGATATTCGGAAAATCACGAACCACCGATATGTTACTAATCTCAAGATCAATCTTGCTTTTCAGGGCAAGATGATATGATCAAGGGAGCGAGGGATTGACACAATCCTAACTCATTGATCCAAGAGTGCACCAGGAAATATGGACTAGGTAGCAAGATCAATCTTAGAATGGTAGATCAATAACCATCATGCTAAGAATGAGAATATTTTCCATTTACTACCAAGCAACGAGTTGCTCGGAGTATTGATTTAAACATCACAATTCACTTGTCGGCATTCCGGTTACAACAACATGAGGACCGAGTAATGAATGATGATGGTGAGAAGTATCACTGCATCAAGAATTCATAAGAGGTGGTGCAATTCTCAAGACATTCTTGACATAAAGACGGTAATACTACAGGGTAGCACATAATGAAAAGATGGATTGGCATTTGATCTGCGGAATACAACTACTTTGACCCAATCCTGGATATGGATGAGGTACTGGAGTTTGTTTCTCCTAGTCATTCTGGAATAGAATGGCTTGATGGACCATAAGAATAATAGACTTTGATGAATGAATGCAATGATATACCCTCGACTATCAATTGATAGACGAAGGTCAGAAACAACTAAGGAGGGACAACTCAAGGAATGTATGATTTTCTGAGTTGTGGATGCACAGATTAGTATGTCGAGCAAAGCTCAACATTTCTTCCGGATAACCCATGCGGAAAGGTAGAACTGGTAGATTCGCAATGTGTAATGGAGAACTCATCAAAAGAACTCTGGTTGTGATCTTTTGGTTCAAAAGAACTTCTGCCATAAGCAGTTCATGGTATTTGGAAGAAGGAAATACCACAGACCTCGAGGGCTATCGCAAAGGTTACTAATATCCTAAAGGTACGAGCAACACTATCAACACGAGGTAAGTAGAGTGAATCTTGGGTCAAGAAACCAAGAGTAGAATACCTACTACTAAGTAGCATCATGGGATGCTCTCGAGAATGGTGGCCAGAATCATCACACCGGGAATATAACGCATGGCTAGATTATGGGTGGTTCTCTAAGATGCCTAGGGTCATAATAATGGCTCCAACATATATGTCGAGGCAATAAAGTACCTCCACTCACCGATTAGTGTGGTTAAACTGGCCCAAAGGGACTATCAGAGCCTGGCTGCCTGTAGGATTACCAATCCAACCTGGTCGAAGTTGAGTCTAGAAATTCTTTAGTTATATAAGGGAATTGATTGTGGAAGGGAACATAAGGCTCTTTTTACTCCTTATACCTTATGCCTTCTGATCTGAGTCATCCTATCTTTCCTACGGGGTTAAGGAACTAAGATTTCTCTTCCGTCTATCAGTTTCACGTGTTACTACTCCATAGTCCCTTATGATTGGTTGATCAGAGACATATTCCAGTTCAAGTACCTCCGGTGTAGCCTGTTTAGTAATATCTCAGAAACTTGAGTGATGATGTTGAGTATGGTGCTACCCCTTCTTTTGCAGAATGTCTCATTTTGAGCATTTTACTGCGGTTATGCTGCCGGAATTTTCCTAGGAGTTCAGGAGATAGTATTTTCCCTGTACTTTATCCTACATCCTTATGATGATGCTGAATCCATCCTTGTTTCCTTGGTTGGTTGTTCAGGATGTCGTCAGTTAACCGAAGTTCTATTGCTCGTAGTCGGAACCACAGAGATGGTAGGGATGAGGATCCTCCCGACCAGCCTTCATTGACAGAGTTCATGTTAGAGATGGAGAAGAACAAGCGTGAGTCTAACCGCTTGTTAGCACGTATCGAGGAGAACACTGCACCCCAGTGTAAAGAGTCAGCGACCATCCATGATTTCATTGGTCTGAAACCACCCACCTTCCATCATTCCATTGAACCACTTGATTCAGATGACTGGCTCCGTAGTATCACTCTCAAGCTGTGTTCTGCAAACGTAGCTGAAGGTGACAAGGTCACCTATGCTGCATATCACCTGGAAGGTCCTGCTAGTCTTTGGTGGCAGAAGTACGAGGCTATGCTTCCAGCCAGCCAGATACCTACTTGGAGAGATTTCACTGAGGCTTTTCACGAGCATCACATTCCTGAAGCCCTCATCGATCGCAATAGAGAAGAGTTCTGTAGTTTCAGCCAGGGTAAGATGGCTGTTGATGTTTACAGTAGAGAGTTTGAGAACCTCGCTCGCTATGCTGAAGAAGAAGTGTCCACGGACGCCAAGAAGCAGGCAAGGTTTCGGAAGGGTCTCAACCCCAAGTTGCGTCGTGATCTCCACTTGCACCATTGCAATACATTCTAGGCTCTTGTGAACAAGGCCATTAACACAGAGACAACTCAGCTCACTTACGAGGAGTCTCATAAGCACACCCGTGATTTGGGTTCTTCCTCCAGTTCTAGTTCTCAGAAGCACCGGATTTGGGTTCCGAACTCTGCTCTTCCACCCGGCTACACACCGATGCCATCTTATGTGGCGCCTCATCCAGTTCAGCCATATGCTCCACCCAGGCCTATTGGTGGACCGCCTGCCAATGAGGTTCCACATCCTACCTCCAAGATTTGTTACAAGTGTGGAGAGCCAGGCCACATTGCCCGTATTTGCACTCAGGCCAGTGTTGCTCCATCCCAACCCGAGAAGTCTGTTGGCCGTGGTAGTAAGCCATCACGCAAGATGATCAGTGCCAAGTCAGCTCCCACTGAACATGGATGTGTGCATCACGTCTCAGCTAAAGACGCTCATGATGATCCTGATGTCATTCTTGGTACACTCCTTGTAAATTGCCATCCAGCATCGGTTCTGTTCGATACTGGGTGTCTCACTCCTTCATTTCCAAAAGTTATGCCCTCTTGCACGACATGTCATTTTGTGATATGCCCTCTCCACTAGTCATTCAAACTCCTGGATCCAAATGGCAAACTTCTAGTGTAAGCCATGGTAATGAAATCCTTGTTCACAGACTTGTATTCCTTGCATCACTTATAGCCCTCAAGTCTACAGATATTAACATCATCTTGGGTATGGACTAGATGAAAGCTCATTATGCCAAGATTGATTGTTACACAAGGTCTGTTCAGCTTACACACCCATCTGGCAAGATAGTCACTGTCTGCACCAGAGATGCAAAGCGTCAACTCTATTCTCTTAATGCCAGCCCTCTTCCAGACCTTGAAGATATCCTGGTAGTCCGTGACTTTCCGGGTGTCTTTCCAGAGGAACTGCCAGGTATTCCACCTGATAGAGATGTAGAGTTTGTCATAGATCTTATCCCAGGAACTGCCCCAATCTCTAGGAGACCTTACAAGATGGCACCCTTAGAGCTATCTGAGCTTAAGAAACAACTCGATGAATCCTTGGAAAAGGGTTTCATCCGTCCTAGTTCTTCTCCTTGGGCTTGCCCCGTCCTCTTCGTCAAGAAGAAGGATGGTACGGACCGGATGGTTGTAGATTATCATCCCGTTAATTTGGTCACGATAAAGAACAAGTATCCGCTCCCCAGGATCAACGATTTGTATGATCATCTCGCTGGATCCTCACTCTTTTCAAAGATGGATTTTAGGTTAGGCTACCACCAAATCAAGATTAGAAATGGGGACATTCCTAAGATGGCTTTTGTCACTCGTTATGGCCAGTATGAGTACATTGTCATGTCCTTTGGTCTAACCAATGCTCCAGCTACATTCTCCCGCTTGATGAACTCGATCTTCATGGAGTACTTAGATAAGTTCATCGTGGTTTACCTCGATGATATCCTTATTTACTCAAAGAATGAGGAAGAACATGCCGAACATCTTAGACTTGTGTTAGAGAAAATCAGAGAGCATTTCCTTTATGCCAAGTTCTCCAAGTGCGAATTTTGGTTGCCAGAAGTGACCTACCTAGGCCACGTGATCTCTAGTAAGGGCATTGCTGTCAATCCCGAGAGAGTTTGGGCCGTTCTTGATTGGACTCCACCTGAAACAGTTAAACAAGTTAGGAGTTTCCTTGGTCTAGCCAGTTATTGTCTCCGCTTCGTTGAGAACTTCTCCAAAGTGGCCAAACCTCTCATGGAACTTCTCAAGAAATATAAAATGTTCGAGTGGTCCCCAAAGTGTGACTACGGTTTTCAGGAACTGAAAAGACGCCTGACTTCTGCTCCCATACTTGTGCCATCGGATTTCACTAAAGACTTTGTTATCTACTACAACGCCTCACAACAGGGAGTAGGTTGCATTCTTATGCAGGATCTCCATGTGATTGCCTATGCATCTCAACAGTTGCATCCACATGAGGAGAATTATCCTACACATGATCTAGAGCTTGCAGCCGTAGTCTATGCACTTAAGACATGGCGGCATTACCTTCTCGGTAAACGTTGCGTGATTTACACTGATCACCAGAGTCTCAAGTATATCTTCACCCAACCAGATTTGAACCTTAGGCTAAGACGTTGGTTGGAGTTGATCTCAGATTACGACTTAGGGATTACCTACACCCCAGGCAAGGGCAATGTCATGGCTTATGCGCGAAGTCGTAAGTCCTATTGCAACAATCTTATGTTGCGGCAGGGCCAACCACTTCTCCATGAGGAATTATGTAAGCTTCACCTTCACATTGCTCCCCACGGATTTCTTTCCACCTTGGTGGCGAAACCTACCCTTGCGGATCAGATCATGTCTACTCAGAAGCAGGATACAGGAATTTCCCGCATCAAGAGAAACATTAAGAAGGGAGTTGGTGGATGTTTCTCTATGGACGATCGAGGTGTTGTTTTCTTTGAGAACCGCTTGGTGGTTCCCAAGAACCAACATCTGCGACAACTGATTCTTAAGGAGGCTCACGAATCTCCTCTCACGATTCATCCCGGTAGTACTAAGATGTATCACGACCTATGCCAGAGGTTCTGGTGGACTAGGATGAAGAGCGAAATCGCTCAGTTCATTGCAAACTATGACGTTTGTCGTCGCGTTAAGGCAGAGCATCAAAGGCCTGCTGGCACCCTTCAGCCTCTAGCTATTCCTGAGTGGAAATGGGATAGAGTTGGTATGGACTTCATCACCGGCTTTCCCAGGACCAAGAGAGGGAATAATTCTATCTTCATAGTCATTGATCGTCTTTCCAAAGTGGCTCACTTCCTACCTGTCCAAGAGAGTATCACTGCTAGTCAGCTCGCTGACTTATATATTTCTCGAATAGTGTCACTTCATGGTGTTCCACTAGAGATCAATTCAGACTGTGGTAGTCTTTTCACTTCTCATTTCTGGGAGAGTTTCTAAACTGCCATGGGCACCCATCTTTCCTTCAGTACCGCTTTCCACCCTCAATCAAGTGGGCAGGTGGAAAGGGTCAACCAAATTCTCGAAGACATTCTTAGAGCTTGCGTTATCTCATTTGGTATGGATTGGGAGAAGTGTCTTCCTTTCACCGAGTTTACTTATAACAATAGCTACCAACCCAGCCTCAAGAAAGCTCCTTTTGAGGTTATGTATGGACGAAGATGTCGAACACCTTTGAACTGGTCAGAAATCGGTGAAAGATAATTCTTTGGACCGGATATGATCTAGGAGACAGAAGAACAAGTTCGTGTCGTTCGTGAGAATTTGAAAATAGCGCAGTCTCATCAAAAGAGTGAGTATGACCGCCGTCATAAGGAAGTGGCTTATGAAATTGGCGACAAGGCTTACCTTCGGGTTACTCCTTCGAGGGTACCCATCGTTTCGGTATCAAGGGAAAGTTGGCTCCTCGTTACATTGGTCCTTTTCGCATTCTCGCTAAACGAGGAGAGGATGCCTACCAGTTGGAACTACCCCCACATCTTTCTCGAGTACATGATGTCTTCCATGTCTCTCAACTCAGGTGTTGCTTCTCGGATCCCATCCACCGAGTGGACCATGAAATGCTTGATCTCCAAGATAACCTCACTTATCGAGAGTACCACGTCCGCATTCTGGATCAAGCAGAGCGTGTCACTCGATGTCATAACATCAAGTTTCTCAGGGTTCAGTGGTCTCATCATTCCGAGAGAGAAGCTACTTGGGAGCGAGAAGATCATCTTCGACTTGAGTACCCCGCTTTGTTCCCGCCGACTCCAGAATCTCGGGACGAGATTCTTTCGAGTGAGGGCGAGTTGTCACATCCCTAGTTCTGGTATGACATAGGCTAGCCTTCTTGTGAGCATCATGTTTAAATTTCATTTAAATTTGAAATGGGGATTTGTGAATGCCTCAGAAATCATTTCTGGAAATGAACCAGATAGAAATTGCTCCAAAAAGATCCAAGAAAATGTTCATGTTGCACTCTGAAAATATTGGTCAGAGGTAAAATTCAAACTAATATTATTAGGAGCTCATAGATATTTATTTTGGCCTTTTGGAATTAATGCAATAATTATTTGCATTGGATATATATATATGTTATATTCATTTATATATGTCCAATAATTCTGATTTTTATGTGAGGGGCTTTGGAATATTTCAACTAGATCCTATAATAAATTTCAGAAGAAAATAAATTGATTTAGTATTTTACTAAATCAGAAAACAAATTACAGAGATAGAAAAGAAAACAGAAAAAGAAAAAAACCTTACCTGGGTTACCTGCGGCCTGGCACTATGCGGCCCAGCAGGCCGGCCCAGCCCACTAGGCCCTCTGCCAGTCATCCCCCTCCTCTCGCCACGAGGACGAGAGGCGTGTGCCCGGCGCTTGCGGCCACACGCCGTGGCCACCTCCTACTTCCGCCGACGCGGGAGAGGCTCCTGGAGACGCCATGTACCTCCCCGACCCTCTATCACTCCCCACGTGCCCTCCCCTTTCCTTACTCTCTCTTCCTCGCTCTCCCCCTCACGCGCCCGAGCGCCGCCGTCGCCACCGCTCGCCGTTGCCGCGCCCACCGTCATGGCCTCGCCCTCGCTTCGCGACCAGAAGCTCCGCCACCTCTCGCTTCACCTCTGCACCAAATGAAGGGAGCACGGAGGCCCTAGAGTGCCTCCATCAACGTCGTCTTCTTCCCCGGCCACCAGAGATCGCCTTCGCCGCCCCGCCGTCTCTAGTGTGCCCCCGGGCTCGTCGTCAAGCCCGCCAAGTCCGCAGTGAGCTTCTGCTCCATTTCCCTCTTCCCGTTCCTCCGTTCTCGCGCCGTAGCTCCCTTTCCCCACCATGGCCGTAGCTCCTCACCGCCGATCATGTCGCCGTCGTGGCCAGAGCCACCGCGGCTCACACCCGAGCACTCAGCCGTGCTCCTGGTGCAACGAGGGTGCCGCAGAGCCCTCGGGTGGCCTCCCCATGCCCCGCAGCCCGCTCCTGCACGTAGCCATGCTCCGCCCACCCCGAGCTCCGCTCCGGCGAGCTCCGGCCACCCCGCGTCCTCCTGTCGCCTCCCCTGGATGCGCGCGAGCCTGGGCTTCATGTAGGTGGTCTCCGCCGCCTAAATGGTCGCCGGAGCGACGATCCCGTGCCCCTCCGCCGCATTTGGCCTCGTCGGCGGCTAAACGCCGGTGGGTTGACTGGGTTTGACTCCCTAGTTGACCAGCTTTGACCCGTATGGGTCAATGACATGTGGGGCCCGGCCCTGCTAATTTTAGTTTAGGATTAGTTTAACAACTAATTAAACCCTGTTAACTAACTGAGTCACTGACGTGTGGACCCCACACGCCAGGTTTGACCTGGTCAGCCGTGGTTGACTCGCTGACGACATGCCTCTGTCATGCTGATGCAATATATCATTTTCTGGTTTAAAAATAAATCCGGAAAATCCAGAAAATTAGCTAAACTTCAAAAATTCATAGAAATTCAACCGTATCTCAGATTGAAATAATTTATATATGAAAAATTATCAGAAAAATGCAATCTATCCATCTGTTCCATTTTCATGCATGATAAACCAACTTATACTTTCTGTATAGGTGAAAACATATAAACGCCATTTATAAAGACTTAACTTGGAGTTGCATTTGAATTCTTGGTTTAAATGGACTTCATCCAAATGAATGCTAGCTGCATTATCTCAAACAACATCACATCTACATGCCATGTTCATGCATCATATCGTTGCATATGATTGTGTATTGATTGCCGACACCGTTCCATCTCGATAGGTCCTACTCCGGAGACCGATCCAGAGTACCTGTCAGTGGAGCAGTGCCCCCTCTGTTGATCTACCAGGCAAGCAAACCCCCTTTTTCATTCCGATACAATCCTACCCTCTCGCTCCTGCTCTCTTTTATTGCATTAGGACAACAATGATTCAACTGCTACTTTATGCTACGGTACTTGAACCCATTCCTCTGGATGACCTGTCGTTGCCACAGTAAATAGTTGAAACCCACAAGCATCTGTAGGAGTTGATTGACCCATGTTGTGTTCCTACGATGCCATGCTTGCTATTGCTTAGAGTTGTGTCAGGTCCGTTTCATCGGGAATGAATTGGAGTGTTACGATATGTTCTGGTGCTGAGAGTTAAGCGTGTGAACATGATTTTGTAAAGGTAGCGGTGAGAGGCCATGTAGGAATATATGGTGGGTTGTCTCATTGGGACCGTCCTTAAGAACCAATTTATGTGTAAGTTGTCCAATGACTAGTTACTACCATACATTGGGCTCCGGGCGCTCCAAGCTCTCTCGACTTATTAGCCAACTTGATCTCTGTCCAGGAGTTGCAAATAGTTTCTGGTGTTTGTAGGTAGTGTTAGTAGTCTACCAAGTGGCACCCGGCCAGTGGGCTTGGACAGACTAGGCACAAGTGGCACGGTGTACCAAGCATAGATCCATCCGGCGAGGTGGGCTTGGGAACCCTGCACACATCGTTTGGGGCCGTGAGTGAAACCCCAGCCGGATCTCCTTGCAGATGGAAACCGAATAGGGGATAAACCTGGACTAGAGTCTTGTGTGGTTAGTTAGGTCGTGGCCAACTCCCTCGCCAGGCTTCCGCTTGAAGGTTGCCAAGATACATGACGTGTACATGGCGGTAAGTGGCGAGAGCGTGTGCGAAGAAGTACACCCCTGCAGGGTTATCATGATCTATTTGAATAGCCGTGTCCTTGGTTATGGACTTCTTAGATGCTTACGTGGTACATAGACAACTTAAAGTGGATACCCTAAAATGCTCAAGACAAGTGTGAGTGCTATGGATGGCCTTCTCGTAGGGAGACAGGAATGAATCCATCGTAGTGTATTGATGTGGTGATTAGTGGACTCGTGTGCGCTTTCTTACCTCAAAGAAGTTTCTCGTAGTCATCGAACAGGATAGCCACTGAGTCAAAGCTGGCTTGCTGCAGCTAAACCCCACATTACCTTCTTGATAGAAATGCATGTATGATAGGATCTGATGTAAGTCTTGCTGAGTACCTTTGTACTCACGTTTGCTTTATTTATGTTTTCCAGGTGAGACATCTGTCTCACTAGTAGTTCCGCTTGGACTTTGACGAGTAGCTTGTTACCTCAGTTACGATGTTGTACCCTTGGGAGGGTCTTGTAGATAGTCATGCTTCTCAGCCTTTTTCTTTTGTAGTTGTCTGTACTCAGACATGTAATGATTCCGTTGCTTGTATGCTCTGAATGATGGGTCATGTAACCTCTGTTTGTTTTAATGCTATGTGGCTCTTCCAGGCCTTTATCTATATGAGTTTGCGTTATGTTGTGATGCCATGTTGTACAACACATACTTGCATGTTATGCGCACGTGTGACGTGTATTGCCATGTGTGGGATCCGACAACCTAGTTGTTTATCCTTGGTAGCCTCTATTATGGGGAAATGTAGTCTAGTGCTTCCACTGAGCCATGGTAATCCGCTACAGCTTGGTTTACCGGAGTCCTGCTAGCCCAGCACTACTGCTCTGGAACACTTAGACTGGCCGGCATGTGATTCACTTCGTTACTGTGTCTGTCCCTTTGGGGAAATGTCACTCGGTGACTTCCGGCCGACATGACTATTCATGAACCCAAAATGGCACTAACTTACGAGGACAGGCATGGATGAAACAACATCGAACATGTCGGTCATCAGCGAGTTAATCCGGGATGTAGCAACTGAGCTAACATGACTCCGGGACACCGGGCTGTAGCAGGCTAGCAGGACTCCGAAAGTCACCGCGTGACATTTCCCTGAAGGGATAGACACAGGAACGAAGTGAATCACATGCCCGCCAGTCTAAGTGTTCCGGAGCAGTAGTACTGGGCTAGCAGGACTCCGGTAAACCGGGCTGTAGCAGACTACCAAGGCTCAGCGGAAACACCAGACTACATTTCCCCATAAGAGAGGCTACCAAGGATAAACAACTAGATTGTCGGATCCCACACAGAATGAAGTGAATCACATGTCGGCCAGTCAAGTGTTCCGGAGCAGTAGTGCTGGGCTAGCAGGACTCTGGTGAACCGGGCTGTAGTGGACTACTATGGCTCATGGAAGCCCAAGACTACATTTCGCCATAAGTGAGGCTACCAAGGATAAACAACTAGTTTTTCGGATCCCACACATACCAAGCATTTCAATCATACACACAATATGCTCGATATGTGCAAATACAACATGGCATCACAACAAAACTCTACGACTTAAAGTATTTATTCAATAGGCTCCGAGGAGCGAGATATTACAAACATGGGTCTCATGACCCAACATTCAGAGCATACAAGTCAAAGAACATGCGTAAGCTTAACTTGTCTGAGTACAGACAACTACAAATGAAGAAGGCTGAGAATCCTGAGTATCTACAAGACCCTGCCGAGGGTACAAGATCGTAGCTGAGGTAACGAGCAAAACATCGAAGTCCACACGGAACTACTAGCGAGACTGACATCTCTCTGCAAAACATAGAATAGGCAAACGTGAGTACAAATGTACCCAGCAAGACTTACATCAGAACTAGCTACATACGCATCGGTATGAAGAAAGGGGGTGGTGGAGTTTGACTGCAGCAAGCCATCTTTGACTTAGTGGCTATCCTAAACTATGACTGCAAATAACTCTTTTGAGGTAGCGCACACAAGTCCACATATTCACCATATCAATACACCACTATGGATCCACTCCCGTCTTCCTACGAGAAGGCCATCCATAGCACTCACACTTATCTTGCGCATTTTAGAGTATCCACTTTCACTTGTCTATGAACTATGCAAGGGGTCCAAGTTTCCATATCTGAGGAATCCGGCTATTCGAATAGATAATGATAACCCTGCAGGGGTGTACTTCTTCACACACGCTCTCGCCACTTACCACCATGTACACATCGTGTATCTCGGCAACCTTCAAGCGGAAGCCTGGCGAGGGAGTCGGCCATGACCTGACTAACCAGCAAGTCTCTAGTCCAGGTTTATCACCTATTTTGGTTCCATCTGCAAGGAGATCCAGCCGGGGTGTCGCTCACGGCCCCAAACGATGTGTGCAGGGTTCCCAAGCCCACCTCGACGGATGGATCTATGCTTGGTACACCGTGCCACGGTGCCTAGTCTATCCCAAGCCCACCTATATCGGGTACCACTTGGTAGACAACTAACACAACCTACAAACACCAGAAACTAGTTGCAACTCCTGGACAGAGATCAGGTTGATTCCAGCGCCTCGCCCGTGCTAGGCCAAACTCTGGCTGCCACCAGCCGTCATTGTAGTCGTCGTTTTCGGCCTCCTCTCGCCCAGCTGCATACTCCATTGGATGCGGTGCACGTCTAGCAACCCATAGGGCCAACCCGTGAGTCGAACGGTCGCCGGACGGCGAATCCCGAGCACCTCCGCCGCCCTGTTTGGTCGCCGGCGGCTAACCGCCGGTGCGCTGACGTGGCCACCTTGTTAGGGCTAATCACCCACTAATTAACCCCCTGACCCCCTTACACATGGGCCCCACGCCGTAACTAACCACAGTTTAAAACCTGTTTAGTTTTAACTAATCACTGTGGCCCCACGCGTCAGCGTTGACGTTGCTGACGTGGCCCTTGACCGACCCCACCTGTCTGTGGCTCGAGTCGGCACTGTGCGACTGACCAGTGGGACCCACTGGACAGGTTTGACCTGGCCAGCGCTGTTGACTTGCAGACGCAAGCATGACGCAGTAAATCCTTTTCTGGAATTAGTTTAATTCTATTTAATTAGAAAATACGCAAAAAGGCTTAAACTTCTAAAATTCATAGAAATTCAACCATAACTCCAAATGAAATAAGCTATATATGAAAAATTATCAAAAAATTCAAGGAATCTGTTTATGGCATTTTCATGCATATTTGAGCAAGTTAAAATCACTATTTAGGACAAATTAAGTGAATGACATTTGAATATTAACTTATGAAGTTTGAATTTGAACCTTGGGTTCAAAACAACTTCATTTAATATGGTTGCTAGTTGCATTATCTCAATCAACAACATATTGCCATGTCACATTCATGCATCATATTGTTGCATTGCATTGATTGTGTTTCCTCTCTATTGCCGGTATTTGTCCCCCTTCAGTAGATGTTGTTCCGGTGATGAGTTCGATGACACTAATGAAGAGATATACAATCTTTGGAAGTGCCAGGCAAGCAAAACCCCCTTGTTCATTCCGATACAATCCCACTCTCTCGCTCCTGCTCTCTTTTACTGCATTAGGACAACAACGATCCAACTATTATATGCTGCGGTAGTTGAGCCCCTTTCCTCTGCATAACCTGTCATTGCCACAGTAAATAGATGAAACCCACCAACATGAGTAGGAATTGTTTGAGCCCTGATGTGCCTACTCATTCATGCTTGTTGTCATGCCTTCTACTACTTAGAGTTGAGTCGGGTCTGATTCATCGGGAATCAATTGGAACATGGTGAACATATCCTACCGTTGAGAGCTAAGTGTGTGAACATGATTTGGTAAATGTAGCGGTGAGAGGCCATGTAGGAGTACATGGTGGGTTGTCTCATTGCAGCCGTTCTCAGGTACTGAGTTCTGTGTTTGTGATCCATGAACAGTTACTACCACACATTGGGTTCCGGTAACTCGGCTCCTCTTTCCTTATTAATCAACTCGATCTCTGTCCAGGAGTTGCAACTAGTTTCTGGTGTTTGTAGGTAGTGTTAGTAGTCGACCAAGTGGCACCCGGTACAGGTGGGCTTGGGACAGACTAGGCACAGTGGCACGGTGTACCAAGTGGCAACCGGATGGTGGGCTTGGGAACCCTGCACACATCGTTTGGGGCCGTAAGCAACACCCTGGCCGGATCTCCTTGTGGATGGAACCCAAATAGGTGATAAACCTGGACGAGAGACTTGTGTGATTAGTCAAGTCGTGGCCATCTCCCTCACCAGGCTTCCGCTTGAAGGTTGCTGAGATACACGACGTGTACATGGTGGTAAGTGGCGAGAGCGTGTGTGAAGAAGTACACCCCTGCAGGGTTATCATTATCTCTTCGAATAGCCGGATTCCTCGGATATGGAAACTTGGACCCCTTGCATAGTTCATAGACAAGTGAAAGTGGATACTCTAAAATGCGGAAGATAAGTGTGAGTGCTATGGATGGCGTTCTCGCAGGGAGATGTGAGCAGATCCATAGTGGTGTATTGATGTGGTGAATATGTGGACTCGCGTGCGCCACCTCAAAAGAGTTACTTGCAGTCGTAGTTCAGGATAGCCACCGAGTCAAAGCTGGCTTGCTGCAGTCAAACTCCACCACCCCCCTTTATTGATACTGATGCATATGTAGCTAGTTCTGATGTAAGTCTTGCTGGGTACATTTGTACTCACGTTTTCCTATTTTATGTTTTGCAGAGAGACGTCAGTCTCGCTAATAGTTTTGTGTGGACTTCGACGTTTAGCTTGATACCTCAGCTATGATCTTGTGCCCTTGACAGGATCTTGTAGATAGTCGGGCTTCTCAGCCTTTTTCATTTGTAGATGTTTGTACTCAGACATGTTAAGTTTCCGTGTGTGCTTTCACTTGTATGCTCTGGATGTTGGGTCATGAGACCAATGTTTGTAATATCTCGCTCCTCGGAGCCTAATGAATAAATACCTTGAGTCGTAGAGTTATGTTGTGATGCCATGTTGTATTTACACATATCGAGCATATTGTGTGTATGAGTGAAATGCTTGGTATGTGTGGGATCCGACAACCTAGTTGTTCATCCTTGGTAGCCTCTCTTATGGGGAAATGTAGTTTTGTGCTTCCATGAGCCATAGTAGTCCGCTACAGCCCGGTTCACCGGAGTCCTGCTAGCCCAGCACTATTGCTTCGTTCATCTGTCTGTCCCTTCGGGGACATGTCACGCGGTGACATCCAGAGTCCTGCCTAGCCTGCTACAGCCCGGTTCACCGGAGTCCTTTTAGCCCAGTGCTATAGCCCGGATTCGCACGCTGCTGACCGACATGCTCGATGTTGATTCATGTATGCCTGTCCCTGTAAGTTAGTGCCACTTTGGGTTCACGACTTGTCATGTCGGCCCGGGTTCTCTGTAATATGGATGCTAGCGACACTATCATATACGTGAGCCAAAAGGCGCAAACGGTCCCGGGCCAGGTAAGGTGGCACCCGTGGGAATACCGTGCGTGAGGCCGCAAAGTGATATGAAGTGTTACATGCTAGATCGGTGTGACTTAGGATCGGGGTCCTGGCAGCTTTGGTATCAGAGCCTGACTGCCTGTAGGATTACCAAGCCAAGCTGGTCGAAGTCGTGTCTAGAAATGCTTTAGTTATATAAGGGAATTGATTGTGGATGGGAACGTAAGGCTCTTTTTACAATCTCTTATCTTTTCTACGGGGTTAATCACTAGGCTTCTGTTCTATCTCTCAGGATAACGTGTTACTAAACCATAGTTGCCTAGGATTGTTGAGTTCAAGCCTCAGTTCAGTTCCTACTACTTCCGTATGTTCATAGTTGGTCTCGGAACCTTGATATTGTGATGTTGAGTGGTTATGCCACCATTTTGCAGGATGTCTCAAATCTTTTTGAGCATTTACAGCTGTTATACTTTCCGAGTCATCCCAGGTCTCTAAATAGTCTGATGCATTTGCAAATCCCTTCTTTCCGTTCCTGATGTTCCTTTGGGCCAGTTCAACCACACTAATCCATGAGTTGAGGTACTCTATTGCCTCGGCATTTGTGTTGGAACTATTATTATGACCCTAGGTGTCTAGAGTATCACCTAGTAATCTAGCCATGTTTTGTGTTCCCGGTGTGATGATTCTGGCCATTATTCTCGAAAGCATCCCGTGATGCCATTTGGTAGTAGGTATTCTACTCCTGGGTTCTTGACCCAAGATCCACTCTACTTACCTCGTGTTGATAGTGTTGCTCGTACCTTTAGGATATTAGTAATCTTTGTGATAGTCTTCGAGGTCCGTGGTATTTCCTTCTTCCAAATATCATGAACTTCCTATGGCAGAAGTTCTTTTGAACCAAAAGATCACAATCAGAGTAATCTTGAGGAGTTCTCCGTTCATAATTGTGACTCTGCCAGTCCCACCTCTCTACATGGGTTATCCGGAAGAAACATGTTGAAATTGGTTCGACATACTAATCTATGCATCCACAACTCAAAAAGTTATATGTTCCTTGAGTCGACCCCCCTCAGCTGTATTCCGACCCTAGTCTATCAATTGATAGTAAGGAATAGTTGTGCATTCGTGTTCATCGATGCCTATTATTCTTGTGGTCCGTCAAGCCATTCTATTCCAGAATGACTAGGAGAAACTAACTTCAGTACCTCATCCACTTCTAGGATTGGGTCAAAGTAGTTGTATTTCGCAGATCAAAATGCCAATCCAGCTTTTGCTCCGTTCTAGCTTGGAGTGTTACCATCTTTATGTTAGGAATGTCATGAGAATTGCACCACCTCTTATGAATTCTTGATGTAGTGATACTTCTCACCATCATCATTCATTCCTTGGTCCTCGTGTTGTTGTAACCGGAATGCCGACAAGTGAATTGTGATGTGTGAAATCAATACTCCGAGCAAATCATTGCTTGGTAGTAGATGGACAATATTCTCATTCTTAGCGTGTTGGTTATTGAACTACCATTCTAAGATTGATCTTGCTACCTAGTCCATATTTCCTGGTGCACTCTTCGATCAATGAGTTAACATTGTGTCAATCCCTCGCTCCCTTGACCACATCGTCTTACCCTGAAAAGCAAGATTGATCTTCAGCTTAGTAACATATCGGTGGTTCATGATTTTCCGAATATCTTCTCGGAAGTATCACCAGGTTGTCCCCTGACTGTTATGTTGAGTTCGTGATCAAGTTGGTTTTGCATTAAACCACCCTTTCTCCAAGGATCTGTGTTGGTTACCTCTAAACTAGTTGGATAAGCTAAACAATAACTTGGAGAGTTGGGAGATAAAAGCTTGTCCGACTTAGTTCATTTTAGGGGATATCTTGTATGTGTGTTGAAGAAAGATGGTATTTCCATCGATTGACCTTCGTGATCAGTTAATGGACCTATCTTCTAATCCAATCTTTGATTTGAGTATGGGTTATTGTAGGATCGAATGTATGTCTAGAGGGGGGTGATTAGACTACTTGACCAAATAAAAACTTAACCTTTTCCCAATTTTAGTTCTTGGCAGATTTTAGCTATTTTAGGACAAGTCAAGCAATCATCACACAGTTCAAGCAAGCATGCAAAGAGTATATTGGCAGCAGAAAGTAAAGCATGCAACTTGCAAGAATGTAAAGGGAAGGGTTTGGAGAATTCAAACGCAATTGGAGACACGGATGTTTTTCCCGTGGTTCGGATAGGTGGTGCTATCCTACATCCATGTTGACGGAGACTTCAACCCACAAAGGGTAACGGTTGCGCGAGTCCACACAGGGCTCCACCCACAAAGGGTAACGGTTGCGAGAGTCCACACAGGGCTCCACCCACGAAGGGTCCACGAAGAAGCAACCACCCACAAAGGGTCCACGAAGAAGCAACCTTGTCTATCCCACCATGGCCATCGCCCACACAGGACTTGCCTCACTAGCGGTAGATCTTCATGAAGTAGGCGATCTCCTTGCCCTTACAAACTCCTCGGTTCAACTCCACAATCTTGTCGGAGGCTCCCAAGTGACACCTAGCCAATGTAGGAGACACCACTCTCCAAGAAGTAACAAATGGTGTGTAGGTAATGAACTCCTTGCTCTTGTGCTTCAAATGATAGTCTTCCCAACACTCAACTCTCTCTCATAGGATTTGGATTTGATGGAAAGAAGATTTGAGTGGAAAGCTACTTGGGAAGGCTAGAGATCAAGATTCATATGGTAGGAATGGAATATCTTGGTCTCAACACATGAGTAGGTGGTTCCCCCTCAGAACATATGAGTTGGAATAGTGTATGCATTCTGATGGCTCTCTCATCGAATGAAGAGGAGGTGGAGGGGTATATATAGCCTCGACACAAAATCCAACCGTTACACAGTTTTCCAATCTCGATGGGACCGAATCAACAAACTCGATCGGACCGAAAATATAAACCTAGTGACCGTTAGAGATTTTCGGTGGGACTGACATGCAACTCGGTAGGACCGATATGGTTAGGGTTTGGGCATAACGTAATCTCGGTGAGACCGATTACAAAAACTCGGTGAGACCGAATTTGGTAATTAGCTAACCAGAGAGTTGGTCAGGCAAACTCGGTGGGACCGATTTGCTCTTTCGGTGGGACCGAAAAGTTACAAAGGGGAAACACTGAATTTACATTGCAATCTCGGTGGGACCGATTCGCTCTTTCGGTGAGACAAAAAGTTACGAAAGGGAAACAGAGAGTTTGCAATCCCATCTCGGTGAGACCGAGATCCCTATCGGTAGAACCGAATTGCTAGGGTTTGGCAGTGGCTAATGACAAGTGAAACTCGGTGGCGCCGGATAGGAAGAATGGGTAGGACCGAGTTTGGCTTAGGGTTTAGGTCATATGTGGATATGGGAAAGTAGTTGAGGGTTTTTGGAGCACATCACTAAGCACATGAAGCAAGAGGCTCATTAAGCAACACCTCATCCCTCCTTGATAGTATTGGCTTTTCCTAAAGACTCAATGTGATCTTGGGTCACTAAAATATAAAATGAAGAGTCTTGAGCTTTTGAGCTTGAGCCAATCCTTTTTCCTTAGCATTTTGAGGGTTCCACTTTCACATCCATGCCATGCCAATCATTGAGCTTTCCTGAAATAATCATCTTGGAATAGCATTAGCTCAATGAGCTATATGTTGTTATGAATTACCAAAACCACCTAGGGATAGTTGCACTTTCAATCTCCCCCTTTTTGGTAATTGATGACAACATATAGATCAAAGCTTCCACAAATGATAAGAAGCATGAAATATATCGTCGCTTTGAGAACTATGTGATAAGTAAGAGCTCCCCCTAAATTTGTTCATATTTAAAATTTGCTTTGGACTGCAAATGCACAAGGAGTTAGAGTCATGGGTTACTCTTCCATGTCACATACATCTTGGTGGAGGGCTTAAAATGATAAGAATGAAATACATGCACTCATCACCAAGAATAGTGAAAGATCACATAAGATAGATAAGATAATAGCATTAAGCAAGCATTAAGTGTAGCTTATGATCAAACACATGATCATCAATGTCTCACAAATAATGACGTAGTATCTCAAGCACTCAAAAGCAAACAAGTTTGAAAAAAACACCAAATAAAGCAAGAGAGAAAAGCAACACTCTCTCTCTCAAAGCCTATGATCTATACATTTTTCTCCCCCTTTGGCAACAAGTTACCAAAAAGTTCCTAGAAAATGCATAGTACTAGATCGATGCTCAGGCTTGATCTTCTGGTGGTGGTGGAGTCCGGATCACTCCAAGGACGAAGGCTTCTGTAGACGCTGAAGTAGACGCTGGAGTTGGAGCTGAAGTAGATGCTGGAGCTGGTGGAACTGAGGCTGTAGCTGGTGCTGAGGTGGTGGCTCTTGTGTCAGCAACTGGCACGGCAGACGACCTCGGACCTCGTGGCACTCTGGCAAAGGCATGAGTGGTAGTCCTGCCTCTCCTCTCCTGCATATCATCTTGGAGCTGCTCCACTGCAGTCTGAATCTCCGTTACCTTGACATCCAAGTCATAGAACTTTTGTTCCATGATTCTCTCTAGGCTTGCCTGGTTTTGAGTTAGGGTGGCTAGTCCTTGCTCAATCCGCAGGGTGGATGCAATCAGGTAACCAAGCTGCTCTTGTTTGGTCTTCAAGAAATACTCAGATGCCTCCTCTTGAGTTGGCATCTTGGCAGTTTTCTCCTTCCTTGCCTCCTCCTTCTTTGCGTATGCTTGGGCAGATGATGGCTCGTTCTCAGTCATGACAACTTGATTGTCCTCAAAATTTGGACGGATGGGCAGGTGTTCCTTGTCCAATAAATATATGCCCATGCCCATCTTGGAGTTAATGAGCTCCTGGATCTGAGGGGCATATCCGCAACTCCTCTTCTGATCTGCTGCGGTCCTTTCGATAGTTTCCACTATGAGGCTCATCACCTTGAACTTCTGAGGCACATCAAATACATGTAGCAAGTTGATAGCATGGCCTCTAATCATCTTGTGATCTCCAGACTTGGGCAATAAGGTGTGCCTCAAGATCCAATTGATAGTTAGCAGCCCTGACAGAAGGTAATGCACAGACCCAAATTTGAAGGTGTCAAGAGCTTCATTGGGAATTTTCTTGTACATATTGGACATAGAGTTATGGTCCATCTTCTTCTTGGCATATATGTCCAAGTCATCATCATGCTCCTCTGGGGCATTAATGATCTGTGCCCACTCAGCAACTGTGGATTGGTACCTTGTACCCTTAGACATCCATGTGATCCTCCCATCTGAATAAAAATGTGCTGTGGAGTAGAACTGCATTATAAGCTCCTCATTCCACTTTGTGAGCTTCTGCGCAACAAAGTCAGCTACTCCACAAGCTATGAAGCTGTCTTGCACTCCAGGATAGTGCTCCTCATTGTCCTTGATGTACTGCCAGTCAACCCATCTCATATCACAGACTATTGGCTTCTTATCAAGCAGCACTGTCTCATAGAAGTCCTGTTGTTCCTTAGTGTGGAACCTGTAGTCAACAGCAGTCCTCCTCCTTGAAGCATACGGGTCTGCTTCTCTCCACTTCCTCAGCCCTGAATCTCTCCTGAGCTTCATGTCCTTAGCCACAAGATGCGCAGCGTTGTGGTCTGGGATCTTGGGCTTGAGCTTTCTCAGAACTTGCTCTTCATCCTCTTCTTCAGCAACAGTCTCAGGCACTGGGGCCTTGTTCTTCTCAGCTGCAGGAATGCTCCTTGTATTCCTCTTTGGTTTTGGCTTGGAGGCAGCTTTGGGCTTAGATGCAGTAGCCCCTGATCTTATGGCATCACCCATCAGCTTGGGTGCCTTGGGTGCTGGTGCAGCTACCTCTTCTTCCTCCTCCTCTTCCATGATGGAAGCCTTTCCTAGCACTCTGGCTACGGTCTTCTTGACCCTTTCCTTTCTTTTCTTTCCCTCAGCAGCAACTGGCTCTTTGGGTGCAGGCTTCTCAGTTGAAGCTCTTGCCTTTGACATGGGTTGCCTGCCTGCTGGCCTTTTGATTTTCAGCCCTGGCTTTGTGCCTTAAGCTGGCTCAACTCTCTTTGATGTGGCCTCTTCCTCTACCACATAATCTTCATCTTCGGAATCAGAAGTTCTCTTCTTCCTCTGTCTAGTGGCAGCTTTTGGCAAGTTGCTAGGGGTGCTCCTGCTGCCCTCATCTGAAGAGCTGGAGGGACTAGTGCCCTCACTCATGTGCACCTGCTGCTCTGACATGTTCCGGCTGTCACTTTGATCAGACATGCTGCAAGCTCTGACTGCTGACCCTGTGAACAGTTTATAGATGAGGTAGAAAAGATGAGCATCACAAAATGCAGAGATTTTTTCAAAAGAATGATCCAAAAACTTAGTTTTAGTTTCCCACTGAAATCATCTCGGATCTACCGATTTTCAAACTCGATGATACCGAAGCAGTTTTGGAACCTAAACTAGTGAACTCGGTAGGACTGAGTCACAGTTCGGTGGCACCGAGACTGCTAGGGTTTCACAGAGTTCCAAAATCGGTCACACCGATAAGTAATTCTCGGTCAGACCAAGTATTACTTGTGCAATGGCATAAGCCAAATCGGTGGGACCGAGTTTTTCAACTCGGTGGGTCCGAGATGGTTTCGGCGGAAACCTAACCCTAAAATTTTCGAATCAAAGCTAATCTATGGGCGTATTGACTGGATAGGAGTGTTTCAATCGTGGCAAGAATCATGAAGAACACAATGTGCTAGGAATCGGACGGGGAATAGCACTGTGATCGAGTCCATACCCTAGTTCGGCGGAGACTCGCTACGGCGGCAACGGCGGGGCAGAATTCCCGTTGACGGCGACGGAGACCAGCGACTGGAGGCGGCTGGCGGCGAGAAGACGATCCGGAGACCACGTTGGCAGAGCAGGCTATCGCGCGGGTGAAGGGGTTCGGAGAAATTTCCAAATTTTGCCCGTGACTATATATAGCCCGACCCTGTCGGTGCGACCGAGTGGAACAACTCGATGGCACCGAGATTCATAACTGCAGGCAGTTACTGAAACTCGGTGTGACCGAAATGTTCAAATTGGTTGCACCGAGATCAAAAACCTAGATCAACTTAATGATCTCGGTAGGACCGAAAGTGGGGTATCGGTCAGACCGAGAATCATAAAGAGGTTTTGGAAGTTTAAGTCTATGACGAATCAGGGACTCCGAGCGCTCCTCACACAGAGTGGTTCGAATCTGACTTGATCAAATTTTGTGATGCATCATGAATAGAGTTTGAGACGAGAAAAGCATAGATAGCTAGAGGAGGTACTTAGGCATTCTTGTCCATCCACTTGGCAAAAGAAAATAAAACCAAACAATCAAAACAACAAGTGGATGTCCTCGAATGAGTAAAATATGCAACTAGCATGCTCACACAATAAGATGGCAAATGAAATATGTGGCAAGGCATGCACAACCAATTCTAGCATCTATCAAGCAATTTGCGATGACAAGGTCATCTATATATGAGTATATTGACTTAGGAGTCAAGTGAGAGCACTTGATCATAGGTCGTACTCATTGTTTAAGCTCAAGTGGGGTTACCACTTTTACATAAAGCATTGTTGTGTTCACATCTTTAGAGTTGCTTTAGCTCAAGTCTTAGAGTAAAGCTCCCCCTAGATGTGATATCCCCCCTAAGAGGGATGAACTAACCTTGGGTTTTGTCGATGATGACTTCATGTAGATGTTGAAGATGTGGATGCTCAATGTTGATGTAGATCAGTTGGAGCTATCCATTTGAGTGAATTGCACTTTCAATACCTACATGGGTTAGTCCCACAAGGAACAAACAAGGATATCCATAGACATAGAGTGATGCACACAAAAGATGATGTCCATGAAAACTTTTAGGTTACCTTGTCCCTTGTCTTACCAACAAGAGGGTTTGTGACTCCTTGAACTAGTGCAAGATGTGGAAGTTGATTGCACTTGTTCTTGCCAAAATTATAAGAGTGAAGTATGTTGGCGGAATCACCCTCATGAACTCTCTAGTTCTTCTTATTTTGGATCCACATCATCTTGATGGGAATCCTTGGAGTTGTAGTCGTACTTGATGAAGTGGAACTTGAAGTAGTCTTGGGAATCCACTTGACTAAGGTCTTAGGAGCTTCTTCAAATGTGTCAATTTCCTCTTGAAGCTTGTCCTTGCCTTTTTTGCTTGTAGTCTTGTGGTGGAAGATCATCTTGAGCTTGTGTCCCCTTGAAAGAAGTATACTTCTCTTGCTGAGGAACAAACTTTTTCTTGGGGTATTGATCTTCTTCCCACTCAACTCCATTGGCATTGAACTTTCGTTCAAAACCAACACCTTGATTCTTCCGGTGCATTCCTTGCTTGCGCACAATTTCCTCGAATTGCTTACTCCCGGCAAGGCTTTTGTACACTCCTTTCTCTATAATTCCCTTCAATAAACTATTTTCTTGCTCAAGTGTAACTTGGCTAAGAGAATCATTAGTGGAATCAAGAGAACTACTAGAAGTAACAATATTGGATTTAGCATGATCATCATTACTGCTAGAGGAAGAATCTTTCTTGTTACTAGACTTGATTTGAGGCATGTAAGTGGATAAGAGTAAACGCTTGGCAATGTAAGAAGAGCTTTTCTTGTGGAGATCATCATTGATTGCTTTTAAGAACTCATGCTCTTGCTCAAGATTGAGCTTTTCAAAGCGTAATTTCTCATGAGCTCTTAAAAGTTCTCGATGATCTTCGAAGATAGTTTCATGAGCTAACTTAAGAGTGTTTAGTTCTTTAGTTAGAGCCTCAATCTTCTCCTTATCATTGTCATTCGTTTTATCTTGATTAGCATGTTTAATTGACGTTTCATCATAGTATTCATCACTAGAGTTGTCAACAAGCAAATAATCACCTAACAAGTCATCTTCATCACTATTGAAATCAACATACTCGGGGTGTGTTACCTTAGGACCTTTGGCCATGAAGCATCTTCCAATTCCTTCATTTGGTGAGTCAAATATGTCGTAGGAGTTGGTTGACACAAGTGCTAGACCAGAAACACCTTCATCTTGAGTATCTTCGGAGTTGGAGTGATAACTTCTCTCGGAGTGGCTGTTGGAGTCGGAGCCGGATACCCATTCACCAACATGAGCTTGATGTCTTCGTCTTGTGTAGCTCCTTGATGATTTTTCCTTCCTTTCCGAATCCTTGCTTCTCCGTGAGTATCTTCGTTCATAACGATCATCTCTACTCCTCCTCTCTCTTGGTGGTGATTCTTTGCTTCTTCTTTTTTGGAGAATCTTCTCTTCTCTTGTAGGGAGCCGTACAGTCATTGGAATAGTGTCTTGGTCTTCCACAACTATAGCAGTTTCGCTCTCGACTAGAAGATCTTTTGTCATTGTAGGACCTTGACTTGAAGCTTTTATATTTGCTTCTACTCTTGTAGAACTTGTTTAAGTTCTTCACCATTAAGCTCAATTCTTCATTGAAGTCTTGTTTCTCACTTGATGATGTAGGGGCTTCACATGAGGCTTTATAGGAACCACTTGATTTGTTGTGATGTTCCTCTTTATCCTTAAGTGACATCTCATGAGCAACAATTCTTCCAATCACCTCTGTTGGCTTGAGATCTTTGTAATTGGGCATCATTTGGATCAATGTGCACACGGTATCATATTTTCCATCCAAGGCTCTTAGAATCTTCTTGATGATGAATCTGTCGGTCATCTCTTCACTTCCTAAGCCGGCAATCTCATTTGTGATGAGAGCAAGCCTAGAGTACATTTCAGCGACACCTTCACCATCCTTCATCTTGAACTTGTCAAGTTGGCTTTGAAGCACATCCAACTTGGATTCCTTGACGGAGTCGGTACCTTCGTGCATATCAATCAAAGTGTCCCAAATTTCCTTCGCATTCTCAAGACGGCTGGTTTTGTTGAATTCTTCGGGGCACAATCCGTTGAAGAGAATATCACAAGCTTGAGCATTGTATTGCAATATCTTCAACTCATCCGCGGTAGCTTCACGGTTTGGTTCTCTCCCATCAAAGAAGTCACCTTGCAAACCAACACACACAATAGCCCAAACGGTGGGGTTATGTCCAAGAATATGCATTTTCATTTTATGCTTCCAACTAGCAAAATTAGTACCATCAAAGTAGGGACCTCTACGGTGGTAATTTCCCTCGCTAGACGCCATACTCTCCTAGGTTGTGAAACCAAGGCTATGACCACCAAATGGAGACCAAAGCTCTGATACCACTTGTAGGATCGAAAGTATGTCTAGAGGGGAGTGATTAGACTACTTGACCAAATAAAAACTTAACCTTTTCCCAATTTTAGTTCTTGGCAGATTTTAGCTATTTTAGGACAAGTCAAGCAATCATCACACAGTTCAAGCAAGCATGCAAAGAGTATATTGGCAGCGGAAAGTAAAGCATGCAACTTGCAAGAATGTAAAGGGAAGGGTTTGGAGAATTCAAATGCAATTGGAGACACGGATGTTTTTCCTGTGGTTCGGATAGGTGGTGCTATCCTACATCCACGTTGATGGAGACTTCAACCCACAAAGGGTAACGGTTGCGCGAGTCCACACAGGGCTCCACCCACAAAGGGTAACGGTTGCGAGAGTCCACACAGGGCTCCACCCACGAAGGGTCCACGAAGAAGCAACCACCCACAAAGGGTCCACGAAGAAGCAACCTTGTCTATCCCACCATGGCCATCGCCCACACAGGACTTGCCTCACTAGTGGTAGATCTTCACGAAGTAGGCGATCTCCTTGCCCTTACAAACTCCTTGGTTCAACTCCACAATCTTGTCGGAGGCTCCCAAGTGACACCTAGCCAATCTAGGAGACACCACTCTCCAAGAAGTAACAAATGGTGTGTAGGTAATGAACTCCTTGCTCTTGTGCTTCAAATGATAGTCTCCCCAACACTCAACTCTCTCTCATAGGATTTGGATTTGGTGGAAAGAAGATTTGAGTGGAAAGCAACTTGGGAAGGCTAGAGATCAAGATTAATATGGTAGGAATGGAATATCTTGGTCTCAACACATGAGTAGGTGGTTCTCTCTCAGAACATATGAGTTGGAATGGTGTATGCGTTCTGATGGCTCTCTCATCGAATGAAGAGGAGGTGGAGGGGTATATATAGCCTCCACACAAAATCCAACCGTTACACAGTTTTCCAATCTCGGTGGGACCGAATCAACAAACTCGGTCGGACCCAAAATGTCAACCTAGTGACCATTAAAGATTTTCGGTGGGACTGACATGCAACTCGGTAGGACCGATATGGTTAGGGTTTGGGCATAACGTAATCTCGGTGAGACCGATTACACAAACTCGGTGAGACCGAATTTGGTAATTAGCTAACCAGAGAGTTGGTCAGGCAAACTCGGTGGGACCGATTTGCTCTTTCGGTGAGACCGAAAAGTTACAAAGGGGAAACACTGAATTTACATTGCAATCTGGTTGGACCGATTCGCTCTTTCGGTGAGACCGAAAAGTTACGAAAGGGAAACAGAGAGTTTGCAATCCCATCTCGGTGAGACCGAGATCCCTATCGGTAGAACCGAATTGCTAGGGTTTGGCAGTGGCTAATGACAAGTGAAACTCGATGGCGCCGGATAGGAAGAATCGGTAGGACCGAGTTTGGCTTAGGGTTTAGGTCATATGTGGATATGGGAAAGTAGTTGAGGGTTTTTGGAGCATATCACTAAGCACATGAAGCAAGAGGCTCATTAAGCAACACCTCATCCCTCCTTGATAGTATTGGCTTTTCCTAAAGACTAAATGTGATCTTGGATCACTAAAATATAAAATGAAGAGTCTTGAGCTTTTGAGCTTGAGCCGATCCTTTTTCCTTAGCATTTTGAGGGTTCCACTTTCACATCCATGCCATGCCAATCATTGAGCTTTCCTGAAATAATCATCTTGGAATAGCATTAGCTCAATGAGCTATATGTTGTTATGAATTACCAAAACCACCTAGGGATAGTTGCACTTTCAGTTATCATTAAATCGAATCAGAACCAATGATATCCTTAATGTTGTCTTACTCCTGGTTGATCCCTCGAGCATACACCATTATATCTTTTGGGTCTGACCAATGCTATCACTTGTTCACATAATTATGGAATTCCACTTACATGGAAACCTAGATGAATTGTTGTTGAACCCATCAGCAACATTTTTAACTTCTCCATGATTCGTGTTGAACATCCAGTTAGTGTTGGAAACTTTATAAGCATTTCCCTCATGTTCCGTTCATGAAGCATATGTCCGGATGAAATATGTGACTTTCTCTAATTCAAGTGCATCTGATGCAAGTTGCCGCCGTGGATTCAAGAAAGTCAATGTTGCTTCTTTTGGAATCATCCCAAATCGGTCATGCATACGTGCAAAGTATTCTGTGGTTCAGAGACTTGCAAACTTCGTTCTATATGTGTCCCTAGCACACCAAGCCACTGATTGATTTGTTCAAGGAAAAGGAGTTGTTGTGCAAATCCAAGGTCATGCACAAGACTTCGTTACCCTAGATGATGGTTCCCCACCTGAACTCGGTAGTGTTTTATTATAAGACTACTATGTGGTCATGCTTGTCTGGGACAGCGTGTTCACATGTGTGTAGCAGAACCACCTCATGTTTTGGAGCTTGCTATCGTAGTTCATTCCCCGAGAATCCCACAACGTCATCTCGTCGATTTGTGTTGCAAACTTTCATTTTCTTTATAGACTTGATGAGTCTGGAATATCATGTTACCAACCAAATCTGAATCTCAGGCAGATATGATGGTTGGAACTTTTCCAAGATCTATGATGTAGGTCCCGACAAGGCTGATGTTCTGGCCGACACACCTAGCCGGAAGGTCTATCATTTTAGTAACTTGATTGAGCTATTTGACCATCTTCTCCATGAGGATTTAGTGAAACTTATTCTAGGAGTTGTTCCCTGGGGATTCTTGTGCTCTTAGTTTCTTCGATTATACTATAACTACTCAAACAGTGGAATCACTTTGAGTTTTTCCCCAGTTACTAGAATACTTTCAAGCAGTTGCATTTTGTTTCCAGCTTGCACCGCCATTGTGCCAATTCCCCATGGGCTGCCCTTATCGGTAGTTGCTGTCCAATATCATCTTCAAAAGTGGACTTACCCTGAGTCCCATCCATTTCTGATGATAAGCAAAAATCATGCATTGCTTTGTCTTCAACAAGGTAGTCCACATCATCCATTCTAGTCCGGGTATGCCATTCCTCTGAACTCCACCAAACGATTGTTGGTGAATTGCCTTAGGCTGGTATAGAGAGTTTCAATGATCTCCGTATCAAAAGTAATTCTTTTTGCCACTTAGGGAATAACTTTATGAGTCATCTCCCATAAAATGTCTCATTCTGGTATCATGGGCAACTTAACTCCTCGCTACCTTGAAACCCCCTCACCATCTATTTAAGCGTGGAATTGTTGCCTACCAAATCGAACCTTCGCCATCTATTTCTTCCATCCCTCTTGATGTATGTTTGTGTCTCATCTTGAGGGAGTTACTGTGTCTCATCCCGTGAGTTGATCGTGAATTGCTCGATCTTCGAGAAGATCGTTTTCTGTAGAATCTCTTTTTGTCGTCATCGAGTTCAATGAAGATTTCGAAAGCAAAGACGTCAAGGTCAAATTTGAAGCAATGAATCAACATCCTCGAGAAGAGTAGTTGGATCATGAAGATTGTGATAGTTTGAGTCCCCTCTTATTTTACCCACATTTGAATCTTGGGATGAGATTCTTGTTTAGTGGGGTGAGTTGTCACATCCCTAGCTTATGGTGCTACCTAGTGTTTGCATCTTGTTTGCATCATGTTTAACTTTCATGGAAATTTGAAATGGGGATGTTCAAACCCTACCATCAAAAGGAATTCAAATAGGTTCAACCAAAATATTTTTCAACGATTTCAAAATGCCCGTTAAAAATGTTCATCATTTCTGGATCAAGGTGGAAGCATCTACCAAAAATGGTTCACATTTTTGCAGGACATATTTGGACTCTGAATTAATTCAAACATATTTGAATTGGAGCTATTTAAATGCTATATACATTTTAGATGCTCCAAAAATGTTGGAAATTGTTTAGAGTCACTGGAATAATTCAGAAAGCACCCATAATTGTTTCCAGGATTTTATGGAATGGTTTAGTATTATTACTAAATCAAAACAAATAGCAAAAAAATAGAAAACAGAAATAAAAGAGAGAGAGAGACTAACCTGGGCCAACTCACCTGTGCAGCCCACCTGGCGGCCCAAGTGGCCGGCCCAGCCCGCCAGCGCCCCTTGTCATCTTCCTCCTCTGCCAGGAGGACAACCAGGTGTGTGGCGAGCACCGATGCTGCTCTGGCCACCTCCTGCTTCCTCCCCGGACCTTCTAGCGATGCCACGGAGATGCCCCGTGGCCCCTCGCTCCTCTCCTTCACTCTCTGCTCTCTCGTTCGCCCTCTAGTCCCTTCCACGAGCGCGACCGAACGCAGCCGTCGCCGCCGACGAGCTCCCCCACGGCCACAACCATCTCCAAGCCTCTCCGACACGCCCCCGAGCTCCGCCGTGACGCCCCGGTCCTCCCCGCCAAGCCACATGATGCCGGACGCCCTGGAGCACCATCGTCGACGCCATCTTCGCCCTTTGCACCAACGGCCGTCATCAACCGATTCGTCATCACCAGGCCATCCCCGAGCACGCTAAGATCACCGACGACCCCGCCGTGAGCTCCTCTACCGAACCCTCTCTCCCCACTGTCGTTCTCCTCCTCTAGCCCCGCTGTCCACTGGAGCCGAAAGCTCACCGCCGCCATGGTTCTCCGTGTCCAAGGCCACCGCAGCCGCGCCTAAGCGCGTCACCGTGCTCGGTGAACCCCCCAGGAGCGTGTAGCACCTGCCAGTTTATCCCCCTAGCGCCCCGTAGCGCAACCCGGCACTCACCCGAACTCCGGTGCCGCCGCGAGCTCACTTCCTGCGAGCTCCATCCATCCCACGGCCTCCCACCTGCTCTGTTAGATGCACGCGAGCGCCAGCCACCCTCAGCACCCATCCGCGCGTCGAATGGACGCCGGAGCCGCAATTCCGGCATGCCTCCGCCGTCGGCTGTGGTCGTCGCCGGCCATGCTCCGGCGAGTGTCAACGTGGCCGTCATTAGACGCTAACTCCGCCACCTAAGCAACCCTAATAGCCACTGATAGCGGGCCCTACTTCAGGGTCAAACCCAGTCAGCATTGGGTTTGACCGGGTTTAGCCCCTATGTCACTGATGTGCGGGCCAATCTTTTGTTAATCTTTAGTTAGATTTAGATTAGTGCTAATTAACCCTGACAATTAGTTTAGACACTGACTAGTGGGCCCAGGCCCTAATTAACCTAGATTAGTACTAACGTAACACTAACTACTCTGTTAGTTAGTTGTTACATTGACATGTGAGTCCCAGCTGTCAGGTTTGACCTGGGCTGGCGCCTTTTATCTTCTAACGTCCCCGACGTCATGCTGACGCAATAACTCTTTTCTGGACTTATTCTTTCACAGGAAATTCTAGAAAATGTTTTAAACTTCTAAAAATCATATAAAATCAACCGTAGCTCAGAATGAAATAAATTATATATGAAAAATGATCAGAAAAATCCAATCTATCCATATGTACCATTTCCATGCATGTTAGAACAACTTATGGCTGCTGTTTAGGCCAAATTATATAAATGGCATTTAAACCCTCACATATGGAGTATGAATTTGAACCTAGTGTTCAAACCAACTCCATTTGACACGTTGCTAGTTGCATTAGCTCAAAACACAGCATATTGACATGTCATGATCATGCATCATATTATGCATTGCATTGATTGTGCTCTCATTCTCTGTTGCCGGTATTTGTCCCCTCTTGATAGACGTGGTTCTGACGAAGAGTTCGATGACACCGATGAAGAGCTATATTATCTTCAGAAGTGCCAGGCAAGCAAAAACCCCCTTGCTCATTCCGATACAATCCCACTCTCTCGCTCCTGCTCTCTTTTACTGCATTAGGACAACAACGATTCAACTGTTACATGCTTCGGTAGTTGAACCCCTTTCCTCTACATGACTTGTCATTGCCATAGTAAATAGATGAAACCCACTAGCATGAGTAGGAATTGTTTGAGCCCTAATGTGCCTAGTCATTCATGCTTGTTTGTCATACCTGCTACTGCTTAGAGTTGACTCAGGTCCGATTCATCGGGGATGAATTGGAATGAGGTGAACATGTGTCCTACTGTTGAGAGCTAAGTGTATGAACACGATTTGGTAAAGGTAGTGGTGAGAGGCCATGTAGGAGTACATGGTGGGTTGTCTCATTGCAGCCGTCCTTAGGAACTGAGTTCTGTGTTTGTGATCCATGAACAGTTACTACCACACATTGGGCTCCCGGCGCTCCAAGCTCTCTCGACTTATTAATCAACCTGATCTCTATCCAGGAGTTGCAACTAGTTTCTGGTGTTTGTAGGTGGTGTTGGTAGTCTACCAAGTGGTACACAGTACATGTGGGCTTGGGACAGAATAGGCACCGTGGCACGGTGTACCAAGCGTAGATCTATCCGTCAAGGTGGGCTTGGGAACCCTGCACACATCATTTGGGGCCGTGAGAGACACCCCGGCCGGATCTCCTTACGAATGGAACCCGAATAGGCGATAAACCTGGACTAGAGACTTATTGGTTAGTCAGGTCATGGCCGACTCCCTCGCCAGGCTTCCGCTTGAAGGTTGCCGAGATACACGATTTGTACATGGTGGTAAGTGGCGAGAGCGTGTGTGAAGAAGTACACCCCTATAGGGTTATCATTATCTATTCCAATAGCCGGATTCCTCGGATATGGAAACTTGGACCCCTTGCATAGTTCATAGACAAGTGAAAGTGGATACTCTAAAATGCACAAGATAAGCGTGAGTGCTATGGATGGCGTTCTTGTAGGGAGACGGGAGCGGAATAATAGTGGTGTATTGATATGGTAAATTTGTGGACTTGTGTGCGCCACCTCAAAAGAGTTATTTCCAGTTGTAGTTCAGGATAGCCATGAGTCAAAGCTAGCTTGCTGCAGTTAAACTCCACCACCCCTTTGTTGATACCGATGCATATGTAGCTAGTTTTGATGTAAGTCTTGCAAAAGCTGTCAGGACCCCGATTCCAAGTCACATCGATCTAGCCGGTAACACCTCATATCACTTTGCGGCCTCACGCACGGTATTCCCACAGGTGTCGCCTTACCATGGCCTGGGACCGTTTGCGCCTTTTGGCTCACGTACATGATAGTGTCGCTAGCATCCATATGACAGAGAATCCAGGCCGACATGACTATTCGTGAACCCAAAGTGGCACTAATTTACGGGGACAGGCATACATGAATCAACATCGAGCATGTCGGTCAGCAGCGTGCGAATCTGGGCTGTAGCACTGGGCTAACAGGACTCCGGGAACCTGGGCTATAGCAGGCTAGGCAGGACTCCGGATGTCACCATGTGACATTTCCCCGAAGGGACAGACACAGGAACGAAGTGAATCACATGCCGGCCAGTCAAGTGTTCCGGAGCAGTAGTGCTGGGCTAGCAGGACTCCGGTGAACCGGGCTATAGCGGACTACTATGGCTCATGGAAGCACAAGACTACATTTCCCCATAAGAGAGGCTACCAAGGATGAACAACTAGGTTGTCGGATCCCACACATACCAATCATTTCAATCATACACACAATATGCTCGATATGTGTAAATACAACATGGCATCACAACATAACGCTACGACTCAAGTATTTATTCATTAGGCTCCGAGGAGCCAAGTATTACAAACATGGGTCTCATGACCCAACATTCAGAGCATACAAGCAACAAGCACATGCGGAAGCTTGACTTGTCTCAGTACAGACAACTACAAATGAGGAAGGCTCAGAAGCCTGACTATCTACAAGACCCTCCCAAGGGTACAAGATTGTATCTGAGGTAACAAGCTAAATGTCGAAGTCCGAGTGGAACTACTAGTGAAACTGAAGTCTCTCTGCAAAAACATAAATTAAGAAAACGTGAGTACAAATGTACCCAGCAAGACTTACATCAGAACTAGCTACATATGCATCAGTATCAACAAAGGGTTGGTGGAGTTTAACTGCAGCAAGCCATCTTTGAATCGGTGGCTATCCTGAACTACGACTGCAAATAACTCTTTTGAGGTGGCGCACACGAGTCCACAAACTCACCATACCAATACACCACTATGGATCCAGTCCCGTCTCCCTACGAGAACGCCATCCATAGCACTCACGCTTATCTTGCGTATTTTAGAGTATCCACTTTCACTTGTCTATGAACTATACAAGGGGTACAAGTTTCCATATCCGAGGAATCCGGCTATTCGAATAGATAATGAAAACCCTGCAGGGGTGTACTTCTTCACACACGCTCTCACCACTTACCACCATGTACACATCGTGTATCTCGGCAACCTTCAAGCGGAAGCCTGGTGAGGGAGTCGGCCACGACCAGACTAATCGCACAAGTCTCTCGTCCAGGTTTGTCGCCTATTTGGGTTCCATCCGCAAGGAGATCCGGCCGGGGTGTCGCTCACGGCCCCAAACGATGTGTGCAGGGTTCCCAAGCCCACCATCCGGATCCCACTTGGTACACCGTGCCACGGTGCCTAGTCTATCCCAAGCCCACCTGTACCGGGTGCCACTTGGTAGACTACTAACACTACCTACAAAAACCAGAAACTAGTTGCAACTCCTAGACAGAGATCGAGTTGACTAATAAGCCGAGAGGGGCCGAGTTACCGGAACCCAGTGTGTGGTAGTTACTGTACATGGATCACAAATACAGAACTCAATTCCTGAGAACGGCTGCAATGAGACAACCCACCATGTACTCCTACATGGCCTCTCACCGCTACCTTCACCAAATCGTGTTCACACAATTAGCTCTCAATGGTAGGACATGTTCACCATGTTCCAATTCATTCCCGATGAATCAAACCCGACTCAACTCTAAGCAGTAGCAGGCATGACAACAAGCTTAAATGAGTAGGCACATCAGGGCTCAAACAATTCCTACTGATGCTAGTCGGTTTCATCTATTTTACTGTGGTAATGACAGGTCATGCAGAGGAAAGGGGTTCAACTACCGCAGCATGTAACAGTTGAATCGTTGTTGTCCTAATGCAGTAAAAGAGAGCAGCAGCGAGAGAATAGGATTGTATCGGAATGAACAAGGGGGTTTTCCTTGCCTGGCATTTCTGAAGATATTATAGCTCTTCATCGGTGTCATCGAACTCATCATCGGGATACGCCTACCGAGAGGGGACAAGCACCGGCAATAGAGAAGAACACAATCAATGCAAATGCGACAATATGATGCATGATCATGGCATGTATATGTGATGTTGTTTGTGCTAATGCAAGCAGCAACAAGTTCAATGGAGCTCATTTGAATCAAGAATTCAAATGCAACTCCAAACTTAAGCATTTTAAATGCCCTTTATGCGTTTTCATCTATACAGCAGGTTTAGGTTTATTTTTCATGCATGAAACTAGTACAGATGGATAGATTGAATTTTACTGATAATTTTTCATATATAATTTATTTCATTCTGAGCTACGGTTGAATTTCTATGATTTTTAGAAGATTGGGGTATTTTCTGAAATTTATAAATCATTTCTGATTTATTTTAATTCCAAAAAACTTTACTGCGTCAGCAGGTCAACAGGGCGCTGTCCAGGTCAAACCTGACCCGTGGGGCCCGCACGTCAGTGTAACAGGGCAGGAACAGAGGCTAACTTCTGGGGCCAAGTCAACAGCCATGTCAGCACGGTCAAAGCCGATGCGTGGGTCCCGCAGGGTTATAACTAATCTAAGCAGAAATGAAGCTGGGGTTAATTAGGGCATGGGGCCCATTTGTAAGTGAGAAAGGGGGGTTAATTAGGGGGTGATTCGCCCCTAACAGTTGTTGTCACCGGCGGCTAATCGCCGGCAAGCACACAGACGCGGCGAAGTTGCCCTTCCGGCCAACTCCGGCGATGGATGGATGTGTGGCTGGGTTCTACGGGAAGCTGGCATCACGGCGCGTTCGACGGTGGTTTCGGGAATGCCCGAGGTGGACGGTAGCAACGACGACGACATCAACAGTGGCGGCCGGGGCTCGGGCGTGCTTGGAGTCGAGGCTACGGCATGCTAACGGACGACCCGAAGCGCTTGAGAGGCTCTACGGTGTGCGGCGAGCTTGCTGGACATGCCGGGGTGACCAAATGGTCGTCGGAGCAACGCTGGCGACAAGCTCTTGCGGCGGTGGGTTTTGGTCATCGGCGAAGCGGCAGCTACGGCGTGCAAACGAGAAAACAGAGAGGGGGAGGAGGAGCAGCAGCTCACAGCGGTTGCAGCAAGTGTCGAAGCGGGCTCGGGAAAGCTCGGGAGGCGGCGAATCGATGGCGAGGATCTCCGGTAGCCGATGAAGGAAACAGCAGTGGTGGCGGCGTTGCAGCGTGTCCGGGGCCTCGTGGCTCGTTGAGGGGGTCGGGGATGTCGAGACGGAGCTCGCAGGCATGGCGAGGGGTCGAGGTGGAGGCGGTGGCCGCGACAACGACGAGCGGCGGTGACGGCTCCGCTCGGCTTCGAAAGAGAGAGTGAGACCAGAGGAGAGGAGGGCCACGGGGAAGAGTGAGAGGGGTCAGGTGGTTGCGTGGCGTGTTCAGGGCATCGGGGGAGTGAAGCAGGCAGGGTGGAGGTGGCCTGCGCATGGCCAGCAGGCGACGAGCACGCGCCCCTGTCCTTCTGTCCAAGGAGGAAGACTACAGGGGGCAGGGGTGGTGGGCTGGGCCGCCAGCTACAGTACTGGGCCTGTTTGTGGGCACCAGGTAAGCTTCTGCCAGGTAAGTCCCTCTCTATCTTTTTATTTTTGTTTTCTATTTTCTGCTGTTTGTTTTGATTTGGTCTAAATACCAAATCAATTTGAAACTTCATGGAAATAACTGTGTGAATTTTACCTCTTGCCAATATTCAGAATTATTGAACATATATTTCTAATATATTAAATATATATCCAATTCAAATAGTTATTGAATTAATTTCAAATGCCCAAAATAAATATTTCTAAGACTCCAAAAATATTGGTTTGACTTTTACCTCTTGCCAATATTTTTACAGAATAACAGGAACATTTCCTTGGACTCATTTGAAAATATTTTTAATGCTGATTATTTCTGAAGTGACTTCCGAGGGTTTCAACTAACCTCAATTCAACTTTCAGAATTTAGACATGATGCATGGATGTTCTCTTATGCAGCTATTGCAAACAATTCTAGGGCTGTGACAACTCACCCCCACTAAACAAGAATCTAGTCCTGGGATTCAAGACGTGAGGTAAGAAGACAGAGGGGACACAAAGCCGACATGATCTTCATGATCCAATTGCCCTTCTCGGAGATGTTGATTCATTGCTCCAATTGATCTTGACGTCTTTGCTTCCGAGATCTTCATCGAACATGATGATGACGAAAAGAGACTCTATCGAAATCGATATTCTGGAAGATCGAACAACTCACGATCAACTTATGGGGTGACATGTAGGAACATCTCTCGAGCTGAGACACAAAGCACATATCGAGAGGGGAGGAAAGAAAAAAATGACGAGGTTTCAATTTGGCAAGCTACAAATCCACACTTGACTAAGATGGAGCATGAATTTCAAAGTAGCAAGGAGATAATTGCCATGATTTCGTAACCTGATACCTTAAGGAAGGTGACTCATAGAATTATCCCCTTAGGTGGAAAAAAGAATTACTTTTGATACAAAGATCATTGAAGCTCTTTATACCAGCCTAAGGCAATCACAATCAATCATTTGAAGGAGTCGGACGCATACTCACACTAGAATGGATGATGTGGACTACCTTGTTGAAGACAACACAATGAGTGATTTTTGCTTATCATTGGAGATGGATGGACCCATGGTAAGCCCACTTTGAATATAATCCTGAGTAGTAATTACCGAGAGGGCAACCCATGGTAGGATTGGCACAATGGGGTGCAAGCTGGGAAGAAAATGCAAATGGTGGGAATGTTCCAACCATCATATCTGCCTGAGATTTAGATCTGGTTAGAAACATGATACTTCAGACTCAACATGTCTGAAAAGAAGAGTTGCAACCCAAATCGACGAGATGATGTTGCGAGATTCTCGGGAGATGAACTACGATAGCAAGCTCCAAGACATGAGCGGTTTCTGCTACACGCATGTGAACACGCTGTCCCAGACAACATGACCACATAGTAGTCTTATAATAAAATACTTCCGAGTTCAGGTGGGGAACCATCATCGAGGATATCGAAGTCTTGTGCATTACCATGGACTGGAGGTAGCGAGCCTATCAAACCATAGAATACTTCGCACATGCATGACTAACTTGGGATGATTCCAAAGGAAGCAGAACAAGCTTTCTTGAATCCACGGCGGCAACTTGCATCGGATGCACATGAATTAGAGGAAGCCACATCTTTTAACCGTACATATGCTTCATGAACGGAACATGAAGATAATGCTTATAAGGTTTCCAATACTAGCTGGATGTTCAACACGAATCATGGAGAAGGTAGCAGTGTTGCTGATGGGCTCAACAACAATTCATCTAGGTTTCCATGGAGATGGAATTCCATAATTATGTGGACAAGTGATAGCATTGGTCAGACCCAAAAGATATAATGGTGTATGCTCGAGGGATCAACCACGAGTAAGGCAGCATTACAAATATCGATGGTTCTGATTTGATTTGACGATGGCCCACTGTCGGAGTAATGGGCCACGGGTAGGCTAACCCGAGGCCCATAACCTTTCAAGACATCGGGGCTGACTGCGCCCCTCGAGATGATGGACGGAGAGCCGACTTCAGGAGGGCGGCTGGAGGAACAGCCGGCTGCCCATATGTGTCCGAGTCCTAGAGATGGGATCAAGACCGGCTGACTCCGACTGGAGGCTTTCGGAGAAGCCGACCACGGGGAGTCGGCCCACGACACCAGCAAGGCCCATGCCCTCATCAGCGGGGATGGGATAGGGAGTGGCAACAGTAAAGCCCACTCCCTCCCCTTTTCCAGGAGATGGCTTGGCCACAGTGTGCCGTACCAACGGAGATCTCTGTCCGGCACAACACTGTTGCCATGCCATCCCTAACATCAGCAATCGTGGGTGGAGTACTGTACCCACGACGTCCTCATGGTACGGTCCACGGATGGTGGGCCTTATCAGTCAGCGAGAGTCCGAAAGACGGCAAGGGCGTCACCAGCCGGACCCGTGGGAAGCCGGCCCCCAGGAGTCGGCCTACCCCTCCCCCGGGTTCCCCAAGCCATTTACCAGACAAGACAAGGGAGTGGCTACAGAAAACACCCGCCAAATGGCAGGGCTGTAGCCATGACCTCATGACCAAGCCTGCATCATTTGAAGCACGACTACAGTAATTAGCAACCGGCAGGACACGCAAGCGGCGGCTACGGCCTGTCGGCTCCGTACCAGACCAGTCGGGTGGGCCCACCAATCGGCAGGCCCCGGCAGTCGGCAAGAGGGCCCGCAAGCGAAGATACTGACAGCTGGGCCCTATGCCCAGACATTTTACCATTGTCCCCCTGGGGGTAGGCCTATATAAACCCCCGGGGCACCCATGCAAAGGGTTCTGATTCATTAGAACTAGACCAGACCTTAGAGGAAGGAGAGAGAGCTAGCCCTGCCTTCTCCTACCCACAGATACAACTCGAGGAGTGCTGTTGTATTCACTTTGCCTTAATGATCATGCGGAGACCCCGCAGAGCAGGGCTAGGGGTGTTATCTCCTAGGAGAGCCCCGACCTGGGTAAACTACACCGGCGTTCGTGTCTACTCCTCATCCCGTTTCCAGACACCAGCGACGTTCTACTCGCCCCCACCATGATAAGCCATCCATTGGCATATGTCGCACCCAACCCCCTACATTTGGCGCCCACCGTGGGGCCTGGTGCACCGTCATACGGAGACCTATTCTGGATGGGAACCTTTTTCTCCCTGGCGAGCGCAGCCAGCCCGGCACGCCAGACGGAGTCTGCGCCGACGCGCTGCATGGCGCTGAAATCGCCTGCACGACCAGTTGCCTCGCCGATCTTGTTGGCAAGCTCCACCTCTCCAACAAGCCCGCATCCGACGCAGGAATGGGCGGCCCCGAGAGCCTCCTCGCGGGCCTCCTTGATCAACTCCACGTCGCCAGTGAGCCAGCTGGAGACTTGGAGTCCGTAGGCTCCACCGATCCGATCTTGGTCGACTCCGACACCGCGTCGCTTGACACGTTCCCCACCAACATGGTGGTCTATGACGAGCCACTTCCTCGCGCGGAGAGCAGCGGAAGCACCATCACGGAAGTGCTTGTCATTGATCATGGAGAGCACTCTGGCCGGGGTGATTATGACCCGCTCAACGCGGCGCTACAAGACCTGGCGGCGCCCATCCCCGAAGATGCCGACGCTGAGACACTAGAGGCACGCCGCCTTCAGCTAGTCGAAGGCGCCAAAAAGCTGGCCAGGATGAGACGCCTGTCAGAAGCCTACCAGCGTGAGATGGACCGCGCTGTGTGTGGCACGCCGGCTGCGGCTGGGCCTAGCCGCCTTGGCACGGTCCAGCAGCGTGGCGCGGCTATCGCCGAAATGTTCGTGGTGAATCGCCCCGTCTACGCCACGCCTGCGGAGAACATTCGAGCCGCCCAGGCGGCGGCGGACGAGATGGACAAGTTCAAGGGCGAAGAACGTCGCTTGATGACGGAGCGCGTCCAGCGACTCCTTGACGCAGCTGCTAAGCAGAATGAGGCCGGCTGCCACACTGATGCGCCGCGCCGACAGAATGACAACCTGCTTCCACGCCGAGACCAAGGCACGGAGTCTCGGACGCCAACTAGTGGCGTCTGTGGAAGAAAAGACAAGGAGACGGCTGCCAGCCGCAGTCGGACTCGCATCACCATAGAGCGCGACCGAGAAGGCCGCCCAAGAATAGTGGTACGACGGGACAACTGTCCGCCTCCTCCCTCTCGAAGGGAAAGGCGAGTCTCCCCGCCGCCTGTTGATCACCCGACGCTCGGCGACCGCCTTGGCTGCCGAGAGGGAGTCGGAAAGAATGACGCCCGCCACCGGATCGACCGCCTCCACGGATCCCTGGCGCTTGAAGAAGAAGATGAGTTGTGTCCGTCGTGTTTCGGCCCCCGCATCCGAGACGAGCCTTTCCCCAAAGTGTTCACGCTCCCCAGATATACACCCAAATACACCGGCTTCATGAAGCCGAAAGACTGGCTGGTCGACTACTCCACGGTCGTCAGCATAGCAAACGGCAACAAGCGTGTTGCCGTGAAGTACGTTCCACTCATGCTCCAAGGCATGACCCGCACTTGGCTGAACAGCTTAAGGCCCCGCAGCATCAACAGTTGGGTCGACTTCACTGACGCCTTGGTCCGCAACTTCACCAGCACATACAAGCGGCTTCCCAAGCCTCGCCAACTCACCTTATGTGTACAGGGCCCCAGCGAGTCAACTCATGACTACCTCACGCGCTGGGCCGAGCTTCGCAACTCCTACGAAGGTGTGCACGAGGTGCAGGCCATTGAGTACTTCACCGCTGGATGCCGAGAGGGCACCCTCCTCAAGCACAAGCTTCTCTGCGACATGCCGGAAACCCTCGACGAGCTGCTGATCATAGCGGACAAGTACGCCATGGCCGACTCCTCCATGAAGACGGAGATTCAAGTTCGCACGACCGGCAAGGTGGCTCCTCAGGCTCCTCGAACCCTGGCCGGAGACACCAGTCGGTGTCAACAGTAGAACGACCACAAGCGGAAAGCCCCATCGCTGACTTCCACCAGTCGGCAGGTGGCGACAGTCAAAAACCAGCAGCCGGAAGGGCAGCTCCCGCCCAAACGCCAGAAGGGCGGCAAGCCCAACTGGCAGCCGACTTTCTCATATGAGCAGACTTTGGTTGGACCCTACAAATTCCACAGTGGCGCAAAGCCCTCCAACCACACCACTCGGAAATGCCACTGGCTCACTAGGATCACCAAGGGAGACGGACTTTTGCCTCCCCCACCTGCGGGGCAGCCGCCTCCTCCTCCGCACCAGTAGCCGGCGGTCAGACCAGTCGGCGCAATACAAGATGAGTACCAAGAAGAGCAGGGAGCCTATGTCGTGTTTACCAGCGTGGCCGACGATCGACGCAGCAGGCGGCTGCAGCAAGAGGAGGTGATTGCAGTAGCATCTGACGCCCCAGAGTTCATGCATTGGTCCGAGAAGCCCATCAGCTGGAGCAGAGCTGACCACCCAGAAGTGATGCCCAAACCAGGCTCCTACTCCTTGGTTTTGGACTCCACCTTTGCCATGGACAAACGAGCTGCTCGCTTCTCCAGAGTCCTGATAGACGGCGGCAGCAGCATCAACATCCTGTACAAAGACACCATGGAGAAGTTAGGAATCAGGCAGAGGCAACTACAGTCCAGCCGGACGGTGTTCCACGGCATAGTTCCTAGCCTTTCCTACTCACCAATCGGCAAGATCTTGATCGACGTCCTCTACGGAGACAAAGATCATTTCCGCCGAGAGTCAATTTGGTTCAAAGTGGTGGACCTGGAGAGCCCATACCATGCGCTGCTTGGCCGGCCTGCCCTGGCCAAGTTCATGGCCGTCCCCCACTATGCCTACCTCAAGATGAAGATGCAGAGTTCCAAGGGGATCCTGACCATAACTGGCGACTACAAGAAGTTGTCCGCTTGCGCATCAGAGAGCAGTCGGCTGGCCGAGTCCCTCATGATCGCAGCTGAGAAGCGGCTACTTGACCGTGTCGTGGTGATGGCAAGCAAACAGCCAGAGATGTCGCTCGATCCTAGGGAGTCGGAAGCTGAGGGCTCGTTCAAGATGACAAAGGAAACAAAAAAGATACCTCTGGACATGGAGCACCTAGAGAGGTACGCTGTCGTAGGCGCCAACCTTGACAGCAAATAGGAAGGCGAGATCGTTGATTTCCTCCATGAGAATCGAGACATCTTTGCATGGTCGCCCAAGGACATGCCTGGTGTCCCGACGGATTTCGCCGAGCACAAGTTGCATGTCCGATCTGATGCCAAGCCAGTCAGGCAGCCTCTACGCCGGTTGTCGGACGAGAAGAGAAGAGTTGTTGGAGAAAAGATAGCCCGACTGCTTGCGGCTGGCTTCATCATGGAAGTGTTCTTTCCAGAATGGCTAGCCAACCCGGTCCTGGTGATGAACAAGAACAAACAATGGCGAATGTGTATTGACTACACTAGCCTCAACAAAGCATGCCCCAAGGACCCGTTCGCTTTGGCAAGGATCGACCAAGTGATAGACTCCACAGCCGGATGCGAGCTGTTGAGTTTCTTGGATGCATATTCAGGGTATCACCAGATCAAGTTGAACCTAGCGGACAGGCTGAAGACCACCTTCATCACGCTGTTTGGAGCTTTCTGCTACTTGACCATGACGTTCGGCTTGAGGAACGCCGGCGCCACCTTCCAACGATCCATGCAGAAGTGCCTCCTCAAGCAGCTCGGCAGAAATGCTCATGTTTACGTGGACGATGTGGTGGTGAAGACGGAGAAGCATGGAACACTGCTGGAAAACCTCAAGGAGACCTTTGAAAACTTGCGCCGATTTCAAATCAAGCTCAACCCCGGAGAAGTGCGTCTTCGGAGTACCAGCCAGCAGCTCCTTGGCTTCCTGGTCTCCGAACACGGCATAGAATGCAACCCCGTGAAGATCAAGGCCATTGAAAGGATGGAGGTACCCAGCCAACTCCTAGACATACAAAAGTTCACCGGTTGTTTGGCGTCCATCAGCCGATTCATCAGGTGGCTAGGCGAGAAGGCTCTTCCCCTATACCAACTCATGAAGAAGACCACTTTTTTCGAGTGGAACCACAAGGCGAACGAAGCTTTTTTCCAACTAAAAAGATGCTGACTACTCCACCTGTCCTGGCGGCTCTGACTCCTAAGGAGCCCATGCTCCTCTACATTGCTGCCACCAGCCGAGTAGTCAACACAGTCATTATGGTAGAGCGCAAGGAGGAAGGCAAGGCGCTACCAGACCAGAGACCGGTATATTATTTGAGTGAAGTACTGTCTACCTCCAAGAAAAACTACCCCCACTACCAGAATATGTCCTATGGCGTGCACTTTGCCACCAAGAAATTGAAGGCTTACTTCCAAGAACATCCAATCACTGTGGTCTGCACGGCTCCTCTAGCCGAGATCATCGGCAGCCGAGACGCTTCAGGTCGAGTGGCCAAGTGGGCCATTGTAACACCCTCGATGCGGCTATATCTCCCACGTGTCGAAGCATGATTTGGAGGCATAACCGCATTGAACGCAATGTCGCAAGTGAGGTAATCTTCACACAACCCATGTAATACATAAGGGAAAGAGATACATAGTTGGCTCACAATCGCCACTTCACGCAATACATTAATAAAGCATTACATCAACCAGATACAATCAGGGTCCGACTACGGAACAAAAATAAAAGAAGACTACCCCAAATGCTACACAGATCCCCGATCGTCCCAACTGGGCTCCACTACTGATCAACTGGAAACGGAACAACATAAAGAACATGATCTTCATCGAGCTCCTCCTTGAGCTCGGTTGCGTCTCCCTCGTCTCCCTCCATGCTACCGCTCACGCACGCATCAACACAGGAGACCGCGCTCGATCCCCTTTTCTCCTCTCTTCGATCTCCCTCGTAGCGCCCCAGTCCACTCGATCCCTGTCTCTCCTGCCATTTCCCTCAACCCACTCCCTCTGGTTCTCCTAGCACCGCAGCACGCAGAGGGGCCGCGGCATCACGCCCGATCCCTCCTCTCACTCGTGTCGTCCTCCAGCAGCGGGACAGCGTCGCCGTCCTACTGCCGAAACTCCTCCGCCGCCCCTTGTCTCGTCCACATGTCGCCCGGCGACCTCCGCCACCAGTAGCGCCTTCTTCTGCGTCGTCGCCTCGCCATGGCACCGTGCCTCGCAGCCTCGGCCTCGCCAACCTCGCCGAGACCCTGCCTCCCTCTCTGGTCGCCACCAGCGAGCAGCATTGCTGGAGCCACGCTCCCAGCGCCACCTTGAGCGCCCGCATCCGTCGTCCTCCGCGCCCAGCAGGAGCGCCACCAACAATCGCCATCGTCCTCGCCCTGTCGACCCACCTGACCCCTCGCAAGGTCACCGAATCCAGGGATGCAAGGCCGCCTCTAGAGATCCCTTTCGTCAAGTACCACTACGGCCGGAGACCTCGGACACGCCAAGTACCCCTTCAAGCTATAAATACGGCAAGCGCCAAGTTCCACGACGACCCAAGTACCGCGAGAATGTTTGTACCTCTACTGTCGTCGTGGATCCGACAAGTACCCCTACAAAAAGTGTACCTCTACAGTCGTCTTCGGAATCGCTAAGAACGCCAAGTACCCCTTCATGTCGGCAAGACCCATAAGTCGGACCCCGAAGACGTTGGAATCATCAAATACCTCTCCGAAACGAACGTGAACGACTACCATCGCAAGGACGGGACCGGAAAGTCCGAATACCCCAAGTACCACGACACCGATGACATGAACGTCTACGGAAACTCGTGCAACGATAAACATGTACCACTATCATCGCCGAGATCACAAGAACCTCTACCGTCGACCCTAGAGTGTGCGAGAACGACTACTTCCACTACTGTCGTGAGAACGCCTACTTCCGCTACGAACTTGAACTGTCCCGCTTGCACACTTTGAAGGTATAACCTCGAGACGACGTCTGTGAACGAATGCTTACGATGTTTGAGATGCTCGTGTTTGCACCGTGTCCATTGTCACTCATTTCCTTGTCGCCAACTCGTGGGACACCCGGAATCCGGGAGCGCCCCACCATCTTTTGCACGCATCCGCACACTTATCCTTTGCATCGGTATCTCAATCGAGTTACCGGGACAGGAACATTGCCGTGGCACCGTTTCGTTATCGTTGCCGTGGCACCCCTTTTCCTTTCCACCACGGTGACAAAATGCTTCATATTGCTCTTGTCAACTTTAATAAAAACTGCATAAACTTGTCCATGTCATCCGCATCATGATAACAACAATTAAAATGTTTAAATTGTTGTTGCACTAAATTACTAAGGCATATGGGGATTTACCGGATTTGTTGTTTGTTTTATCCGGCCCCATTTAAAATTGTTTAGATAGATAATTCCTTTATGTTTCACCTCTTGACATGCTTAACAACATTGAATATTGTGGGGTACATAAACGAGATCGAACTAAATAATGGATTGTGGTGTTTTGTCAATATGCATCCTGATGCATATTGAGCTCCACTTAACTTGTATTGTTGTTTGTGCACTTTGCCATGCCATGTATCATTAAACCGGACATGCATCATACTTGGTTGTGCATCATGCCATGATTATGTGGTGGTTGTTTACAATGTTATTTGCTTCTTTCCGGTGTTGCTTCTTCGGGTTAGTTCCGATAACGCTGCGCTTGTGAGGATTCGTTCGACTACGTCCGTTTGTCTTCTTCATGGACTCGTTCTTCTTCCTTGCGGGATCTCAGGCAAGATGACCATTCCCTTGAAATCACTTCTATCTTTGCTTGCTATATGCTCGCTCTTTTGCTATGCCTATGCTAGGATACCTACCACTTGCTTATCACGCCTCCCATATTGCCATGTCAAGCCTCTAACCCACCTTGTCCTAGCAAACCGTTGTTTGGCTATGTTACCGCTTTGCTAAGCCCCTCTTATAGCGTTGTTAGTTGCAGGTGAAGATTGGATCTTGTTCGATGTTTGAAACATGGTTATTTTGTTGGGATATCATAATATCTCTTATTATATTAATGCATCTATATACTTGGTAAAGGGTGGAAGGCTCGGCCTTATGCCTGGTGTTTTGTTCCACTCTTGCCGCCCTGGTTTCCTTCATATCGGTGTTATGTTCCCGAATTTTGTGTTCCTTACACGGTTGGGTTATAATGGGAACCCCTTGACAGTTTGCCTTGAATTAAACACCTCCAGCAAGGCCCAACATTGGTTTTACCATTTGCCACCTAGCCTTTTCTTTCCCTTGGTTAGGCCTGCCCAAGGGTCATCTTTATTTAAACCCCCGGGCCAGTGCTCCTCTGAGTGTTGGTCCAACTTGCCAGTCGCCGATGGCCACCAGGGGCAACTCTGGGCTGGCCTATAGGAAGTTTCGTCAATCCGGTGTGCCCTAAGAACGAGATATGTGCAGCTCCTATCGGGATTTGTCGGCACATTTGGGTGGCTTTGCTGGTCTTGTTTTACCATTGTCGAAATGTCTTGTAATCTGGATTCCGAGCCTGATCGGGTCTTCCTGGGAGAAGGAATATCCTTCGTTGACCATGAGAGCTTGTGATGGGCTAAGTTGGGACACCCCTGCAGGGATTTGAACTTTCGAAAGCCATGCCCGCGGTTATGGGCAGATGGGAATTTGTTAATGTCCGGTTGTAGAAAACCTGAAACTTATCGTAAATAAAATGCATCAACCGCGTGTGTAGCCGTGATGGTCTCTTCTCGGCGGGGTCCGGGAAGTGAACATGGTGTTGGAGTTATGTTTGACGTAGGTTGTTCTAGGATCACTTCTTGATCATAGTTCATCAATCGTGCCTTTGCCTTCTCTTCTCGCTCTTATTTGCGTATGTTAGCCACCATATTATGCTAGTCACTTGCTACAGCTCCACATCATACCTTTACCCTTCCTATAAGCTTAAATAGTCTTGATCGTGAGGGTGTGAAATTGCTGAGTGCCCGTGACTCACAGATACTTCCAAAACTAGTTTGTAGGTGCCGACGATACCGTGCAGGTGACGCAATCGAGCTTAAGGAGGAGCTCGATGAAGATCGTGTTTGTTATGTTGTTTCCGTTTTTCAGTTGATCAGTAGTGGAGCCCAGTTGGAACGATCGGGGATGTGTGTAGCATTTGTGGTAGTCTTCTTTTATTTTGATTCCGTAGTTGGACCTTGTATGTATCTGGTTGATGTAATGCTTAATTCATGTTTTGTGTGAAGTGGCGATTGTAAGCCAACTATGTATCCCTTTCCCTTATGTATTACATGGGTTCTGTGAAGATTACCTCACTTGCGACATTGCTTACAATGCGGTTATGCCTCTAAGTCGTGCTTCGACACATGGGAGATATAGCCGCATCGTGGGCGTTACAGCCATAGATTTGGCCCCCTACACCATCTACTACCAATCTCGCACTGCCATCAAATCACAAGCGCTGGCCGACTTCCTCGTTGACTGGGCCGAAACCCAGTATCTACCGCCAGTGCCCGACTGCACCCATTGGCGAATGCATTTCGATGGTTCCAAGATGCGCACCAGCTTGGGAGCCGTCATTGTCCTTACCTCTCCCAAAGGCGACAAGCTCAAATATGTGTTGCAATTCCATTTTGCCGGCTCCAACAACGTCGCCGAATACGAGGCACTCATTCACGGGCTCCGGCTAGCCAAAGAGCTCGGCATTCGCCGGATCCTGTGCTATGGTGACTCCGACTTGGTGGTCCAGCAGTCATCAGGCGATTGGGACGCCAAAGACGCAAACATGGCGACCTACCGCTTCCTCGTACAGCAACTCAGTGAATATTTTGAGGGGTGCGAGTTTCTCCATGTACCAAGAAACGACAACGACCAAGCAGACACCCTGGCGCGAATCAGCTCCACCCGCCAGGCGATACCGTCCGGCATCGCCCTCCAGCGCTGTAACGCCCTCGATGCGGCTATATCTCCCACGTGTCGAAGCACGACTTAGAGGCATAACCGCATTGAAAGCAATGTCGCAAGTGAGGTAATCTTCGCACACAACCCATGTAATACAATAGGGGAAAATATACATAGTTAGCTTACACTCGCCACTTCACACAATTACATGAATAAAGCATTACATCAACCAGATACAATCAAGGTCTGACTATGGAACCAAAATGAAAGAAGAACCCCAAAAGCGACAAGGTCCCCGATTGACCCCAACAGTGCTCCACTACTGATCAACTAGAACGAAACAACACAAAGGACAAGATCTTCATCGAGCTCCTCCTTGAGCTTGGTTGCGTCACCTGCTCGGTAACATCGGCACCTGCAAACTAGTTTTGGAAATATCTGTGAGTCACGGGGACTCAGCAATCTCGCACCCTAGCGATCAAGACTATTTAAGCTTATAGGTAGGGTAAAAGGTATGAGGTGGAGCTGCAGCAAGCGGCTAGCATATATGGTGGCTAACATACGCAAATGAGAGCGAGAAGAGAAGGCAAAAGCACGGTCGAACAACTATGATCAAGAAGTGATCCTAGAACAACCTACGTCAAGCATAACTCCAACACCGTGTTCACTTCCCGGACTCCGCCGGAAAGAGACCATCACGGTTACACACGTGTTTGATGTATTTTAATTAAGGTCAACTTCAGGTTTTCTACAACCGGACGTTAACAAATTCCCATCTGCCCACAACCACGGGCACGGCTTTCGAAAGTTCAAATCCCTGCAGGGGAGTCCCAACTTAGCCCATGACAAGCTCTCCCAGTCAACGAAGGAATAGACCTCCTCCCGAGACGTTCCGATCAGACTCGGTATCCCGGTTCTACAAGACACTTCGACAAGTTAAAACAAATCCAGCAACACCACCTGAATCTGCCGACAAATCCCGATAGGAGCTACACATATATCTTTCTCAGGGCACACACAGATGAGACTAGCTACGAGTAAAACCAACCCTCAAGTTTCCCCGAGGTGGCCCCGCAGGCAGCTCAGTTCGGACCAACACTCAGAGGAGCACTGGCCCAGGGGGGTTAGAATAAAGATGACCCTTGAGTATGCAGAACCCAAGGGAAGGTGGTAGGTTGTTAGTGCAAATGGTAAAACCAAGGTTGGGCATTGCTGGAGGAGTTTTATTCAAAGCGAACTGTCAAGGGGTTCCCATTATTACCCAACCGCGTAAGTAACGCAAAATCCAGGAACATAACACCGATATGACGGAAACTAGGGCGGCAAGAGTGGAACAAAAAACCAGGCATAAGGCCGAGCCTTCCACCCTTTACCAAGTATATAGATGCATTAACTAAATAAGAGATATTGTGATATCCCAACAAGTAAACATGTTCCAACAAGGAACAACATCTCCATATTCCAACAAGGAACAAACTTCAATCTTCACCTGCAACTAACAACGCTATAAGAGGGGTTGAGCAAAGCGGTAACATAGCCAAACAACGGTTTGCTAGGACAAGGTGGGTTAGGGGCTTGGTTCAACAATATAGGAGGCACGATAAGCAAGTGGTAGGTATTGCAGCATAGGCATAGCAAAAGAGCGAGCAACTAAGCAAGCAAAGATAGAAGTGATTTCGAGGGTATGATCATCTTGCCTGAAATCCCGCAAGGAAGAAGAACGAGTCCATGAAGAAGATAAACTGACGTAGTCAAACGGTTCCTCACAAACGCGACGTTATCGGAACCAACCCGAAGAAGCAACACCGGAAAGAAGCAAACAACATGGTAAACAACCACCCCATAAGCATGGCATGATGCACAAACAATTATGATGCACGTCCGGTTTAATGAAGCATGGCATGGCAAAGTGCACAAGCAACCCTACAAATTAAGTGGAGCACAATATGCAACTCCGTTGCATATTGACGAAACACCACGTGACTTATTTAGTTCGATCTTGTTTATGTACCGAACAATATTAAATGTCGTTAAACATGGCAAGAGGGTGAAGCAAAATAAAACTACCTATCTAGTCAAGTTTAAATGAGGCCGGAAGCAACGAACAGCAATTCCGGTAAGTCCCCATATGCATATATTAGGTGTGGTACTGTTCTGCCCTAAACACAATTTTAGAGTAATTAAACATGCAAAGTAAAGCCACCATGTTAAACTAGGCATTTTTCTACCCCATTTACATATAAAGATTATTAAAATCCGAGTTACAGTTATTTAGTTATGAATTAAATCATTTTACATGGCATAGGGGCAAATATATGCAAAAAACATTTTAAACATTTTAAACATGGATGAAAATTGGAAATTATTATACTATACAAAATTCTAAGCAAGTTTCATATATAAATCATTTTAATCCGATGCATGGTTTATGAGTTATTATATGCATGATCTAGAGGGACTTTTCTGCTATTCTATTTAACTCGATAAAAGAACAAATTCGCAGACGCTGAAAAAAAACACACGCGGGCCAAAACTGGCAGGCCGGCCCAACAGGTAAAAAAACAAAAGGGAAACGCTGGGGTGTGGCCTCACCCATGGGCTTCGGCCCACAACGGCGAGGAGAAGGGCGCGCTGGGCCTCGCTGTAGGAGGCCGGCCCGGTCTCGTTGAATCGAGACGAACAGGGCAGCGGTTTGAGCTCCTGCTTGATGCAGAAAACGCAAAGGCCGGTGGCGGGGCATGGAGGTCGACGGCGACGGGGAACGCGGAGGCGCAGCAGATCCAGGAAAGCGATAGGTGGAGGGCCGCGGGTGCTGGGACATGGCGAAGGGGAAGACCATGGCAGCGGCGGCTAACGACGCGATAGTAGGGCGATGCCAGAGTCAACGCGGTGCTGGACATGGCCGGAAGCAGAGGAGGCAAGCAGGGCGGCGGTGGTGGACTCGAGGCGTGATGAGCTGCGGCGGCGCTGGACCCTGCAAAGCCGGGGAGGTCCAGGGCGCAGGGATCCGGCGCGGTGGCCTGTATGGTCTCGATCCAGGCAATGGAAGCAGCGGCGTGGGAATTGGCGATGGCGGCTTCCTCCTTGCAGTTCCTACACACACGTCCCTGGGAGAGAGAGAGAGAGAGAGCAATATTGAGCGAGAGGGACCGAGAGACGACAGGAGGAGGAGAACGAAGGAAGGAGAGGGACGCGAGGGGCTGGCCTGGCAATGGCTCCGCTGCTGCTGCTGGACGACGACGAGGAGGCAGGAGCAGGGGGCCTTGGTTGCTGCTGCAGTTCGCGTGCTCCGGCACGGGCGGAGCCATCAGCGAGGAGAATAGAGGCAAGGTGCACTCGGGAGCTGCGATGTTGCTGCGGCCTCGAGAAGAAAACAGAGGAGGAGCTCCTCTCTTGTGGGCTGGATCGAGGCAAGGAGGAGTTGGTGGCGAGCGATGGTTGGTGGGGAATCGATCCCGAGGGGGATTTGGTTGGCGACGGGACAAGCTCCCGAGGAACATGGGTGGCGGCGGTGGAAGGATTAGATGGATCGATGGGACAGGACTAGGGTTCCATCTATTTATGTAGCAACGAGAATTTTTGTTAGGGGTATTTGGTCCCTCCGATTTTAATCGGACGGTCGAGCAATAAAAGATAGGAAGACCAAATAGGAAAAAGGAGATGTTTTGTAGATGTTTGGGGATGATCCGGATCCGACGGTGGCGATAGTCCGGGTCGGGTCCGGGATAGCTTTTCTGACGCGCGCACGAGGGGGGCCGTGGGCTGACGAGAGAGGTTAGGCAGGACCTGGCGGCGAGTGGTAGTGAGTTGTGTAGACGGTCTCGAGCTGATATAAGAGAAGAGAGGGAGGCCCGGCGACTGTTTCCGGAGACCGAAAATGTCCGACGTTAGACCGGCTATAATGCCGCTATAGTTTAACGGTTAGGCTATCAAACGAACTCCGAATGCGACGAAAATTGACAGGCGGTCGACCTACACTATAATAAGACCGCACGCCAACTTTCAACCCATTCCGAAAACATTTTCCGGCCACTTATAAAATACTATTTCGGACATGCTGTGGGCACGTGCAAGTGTGTCTGGGCTGAGGACGGACAACGGAAGGAATGAGGAGACCGGGATGGATGCAAGTTTTGAAAACATGATAATGTAATGCACATGCTGACATGATAAGATGCAACACGCAAGAAAATGACAAGGCAACAATAGCGAATAACTGGAGGACACCTGGCACATCGGTCTCAGGGCGTTACAACACTCCACCACTACGAGAGGATCTCGTCCCGAGATCTAGAATGGCACCGGAGGGAAAACAGAAGACGAAGAGGAGAGGTAAAACTAAGTTGCTTCTTTGACCAATGAGTGAAACCAAGGAACCTTGCGAGGTTGAGAAAATTGAAAGAAAGAAAGCAACGAAGATGAACAAAGTTGAAAGCACTCCGTTAGGAAAGAGGAATAAGAAAGAACCGATTCGGGTAGCACTCCGATTGAGAAGGGAGGAAAAAACTTGATAGGATGAAAATGACTTGAGCAGAGGGCACAACACTCCGGTTACAAGGATAAGCATGAAAAGATCATGATCTTCACAACTCGAGATGATGACTGAAAAGGGTAACAACACAATGCCTCCGGAACAAAATAATAGAAGATAGATACTTGAAAGAAAGGAATGGAGAAGAAAATGCCAGCTTCTGCCACAAATAAGATTGAAAATGCATCCTTAGGAGAAGGGTCGAACGGAGTTGTTGGAAAAAACCAACAACGAAAAGAGTAAGCTTGTAGTGGGCTTATGGAGAACAACTCAAAACTATGAGGTGAAATTCTGCCACTCACGGAAAAAGAATTGGATTGATATGAACAAGAAGACGAGAAACTTGTTCACCAGAAGGATAAAAGAAGAACTTGGGTCATCTAAAATCACCATAAATAGCAACAATCCTTAGGGAAGGTTTATGGTGAAACATGACACAAGATAACTCCAATGATGAGATTCATGGATTTAAAATACCTCAATCTTAACAACTTGTGAATCCTGAAACGTGAACTCAAATTATCAAGAATGACATAATACCACTTGAAATGATACGGTTGAAAGAATTGCACTTTACAATGCAAGATAAAGAATAATCGAGCTCCTATGAAAAGAATCTCGATGAACACTTCGAGAAAGAATTAAATCCTTGATGAACCATCTTGTCGAGCCTTCATGAGAACTCCGGTAATAAAAGAAATGATCAATCGAAATGGAGGATGAAAAGAATAAGGTTGAAGCCTTGCAATGATTTAAATGAATCTCCATGGTGATGTAATTGCGAGAGCTTGGAACTCCGGGAAAAAGAGAAGATGACACAATTGAAATCAGGAATTTGATGAACCTTCGGAATAAGGAATTAATCACTTGGATGAAGAAGAACAAGAATTACGTTATGCGTATCCTTCACCAATTAAATTGATGACAAACAACGGATTTGGCATACTACTTATTCTCGTAGAAAGGATTAAGATAGATATCGCGCCAACTTGAAGAGGTCTTCGATGATCCACCGGTAGGATTTGAAAGAACGAAAGAATTAATATGATAACCATGGAAGAGAATCTTGAGCAAACCATCGTAGGAATTGAAAACGAAGGAAGTAAAGATAAAGAAACACCGGGAAGAATTAGCAAATACACGAAGATGCTTGAGAGGATTTAGATACATGAGAACGAAGAGATCATGAGCCGATTAAAGATCACTTGAACGAAGCACCGATAAAATTGGAGAATGATAGCTGAAAGCTGAGAATGAATAATCCCGAAATGATGGCCTTCGAGAATCAAACTGAAAAGACTCCTGAATTACTCTGGATGGGTGAAAAAGAATTCTGACAATCGAAAACAATTATGAGAGGACGGTAATAATCTCGAATGACGAATCTTGAAGAGAATGGAGCAAGGTTGAAAGAAGAATCTTCTTCGGTCTTCCGAACTAAGAATGATGACGAGAAATGCCATCATGACTTATTTAGACACTCTGGAAGAATCAAAACGAAGAGGTTGAGGCAAAGATGAAAAGATTTTGACAGATCTTGGAGAAGACATTTGACTGATGATAACTCATTCTTACATGAAACTTTGAAATGAACTTGAGAAGCTCCAGAAAAATAAGAAGAGTCAGGTAAGATCCTGGGAAAAGACCTGTGGGTTAGGGCCCACTCAAAAGTACACCGTTGAAAAGATTTAAAAGAGAGATTGCACCGGTTGAATTAAATGGCTAGAATGAGATAACAATCCTCAAAATAGCTTGAACGGATTAAGAGTGGAAAACGCGAATCTTCAAGATATCTTCAGCACTCCGGAATAAAAAATAGCGAGAAGTGGAATGATAATGAGGTGCACCGGCATGAGAGGGTATTTGAAACGAGGAAAGGATATGATCAACACCAAAAGCTTGAATTGAATCCACCGTAGAAGTAAAAGAACGAAGAATGATGAGCTTGAAGCTCCCTTAGAATCTTGATGAAAATAACCAAATAAGAACATTGACGGAAAAGAATGGAGAGGCTTGCCATCACTAAAAGGATACTTGGATAAGAAATATGAGTCCTTGAAGAAAACAAAGGGACGGAGGGCGGGAAAACAAAGACAATTTGGAATGGATGAAACGAACACCGTTGACAAACTTAGAATTGATCTTGTGGATGTTGAAATGATCGGATCCACTTGAAGAGAAAACACGCCGGTTGAAAAGGATTAGACAGACTCGATGATCAAGAAGGATTAGTGTTCACATCGAGGTATGAGAACACCGCTTAGGAAAAGGTATGGAATCAACATTTGACTTCGAAGCAACTCGAATACCACAACTCAAAACAAAACAAAGGATTGGCTTGTAGAATAAGCCGAAACAAACATATGATAGAGATTTCGTCCGAAGTTTTCATGGTGGGGTCTACACGGGCTCGATCGTACAACACCATCATGTACAAGGCAGTGCACATGACATACGGAGCGTCCCCGAGTCGGCATAGCCAAGGACTCTTTAAGACACAACGAGACCACTGTAAAACCAACCGTGAATAGGCGGACCACTAGACGTCGAACCCCAATTTCATATCACACATCTGTCGGAAAGATATCCTAAGAGCTACTTGAATTCCCACCTATGAAACTCCCGAACCTTTCCGGTTATGCAATCAGGTGTTGGGGATACAGGGGAAGCATAATATCTCACCCAAAACTAGCAAATCCTACATCCAGCTGTATCCATCCTTCAACACATAACCAAGAAACCTTCAGAAATCGTCTACCTCAACCTTCGAAAAGCATCCGTTATACAAGTTATGGCGATACTCCCGAACTCCCGCCCTAGTACTGGGTGGCGTCGAGGTTATCTCACCAACAACTGCATAAAAGAGATTTTCGATGTCGGCGAAACTAAACTCAGGTATTCCAGAACTGCAACGATAAAATTGTGACGACAACACCTCGGAGCTCAACTCCCCGGGACACTGCCACAACCCCTAAATGTCAGGAGGCACCAAGAACAATGTTCTCGTCACAAAACCATCGGAACGATTCCAAGATAGCCGCGTGATCCTAGATTTTTTTTTGTGAATCAAAACTCTACGTAAGGATACCTTACCAGAGCGATGAGGAGACTGGGAAGTAAAAAGAATTCCTAAACTCTCCGATATATAATTCCTAAATGACACAAAACATTTTTTCTAGACTCAAGAACGACTGCTAAACACGATCAAGCAGGGGGCTCCTAAGGTCGGGGAAGGCTCTGATACCAACTTGTAACGCCCTCGATGCGGCTATATCTCCCACGTGTCGAAGCACGACTTAGAGGCATAACCGCATTGAAAGCAATGTCGCAAGTGAGGTAATCTTCGCACACAACCCATGTAATACAATAGGGGAAAAGATACATAGTTGGCTTACACTCGCCACTTCACACAATTACATGAATAAAGCATTACATCAACCAGATACAATCAAGGTCCGACTACGGAACCAAAATAAAAGAAGAACCCACAAAAGCGACAAGGTCCCCGATCGACCCCAACTGGGCTCCACTACTGATCAACTAGAACGAAACAACACAAAGGACAAGATCTTCATCGAGCTCCTCCTTGAGCTTGCTTGCGTCACCTGCTCAGTAACGTCGGCACCTGCAAACTGGTTTTGGAAATATCTGTGAGTCACGGGGACTCGGCAATCTCGCACCCTCGCGATCAAGACTATTTAAGCTTATAGGTAGGGTAAAAGGTATGAGGTGGAGCTGCAGCAAGCGACTAGCATATATGGTGGCTAACATACGCAAATGAGAGCGAGAAGAGAAGGCAAAAGCACGGTCGAACAACTATGATCAAGAAGTGATCCTAGAACAACCTACGTCAAGCATAACTCCAACACCGTGTTCACTTCCCGGACTCCGCCGAAAAGAGACCATCACGGTTACACACGCGGTTGATGTATTTTAATTAAGGTCAACTTCCCGTTTTCTACAACAGGACGTTAACAAATTCCCGTATGCCCATAACCGCGGGCACGGCTTTCGAAAGTTCAAATCCCTGCAGGGGAGTCCCAACTTAGCCCATGACAAGCTCTCACGGTCAACGAAGGAATAGACCTCCTCCCAAGACGTTCCGATCAGACTCGGTATCCCGGATCTACAAGACACTTTGACAAGTTAAAACAAATCCAGCCACACCGCCCGAATGTGCCGACAAATCCCGATAGGAGCTGCACATATCTCTTTCTCAGGGCACACTCAGATGAGACTAGCTACGAGTAAAACCAGCCCTCAAGTTTCCCCGAGGTGGCCCCGCAGGCAGCTCAGTTCGGACCAACACTCAGAGGAGCACTGGCCCGGGGGGGTTAGAATAAAGATGACCCTTGAGTCTGCAGAACCCAAGGGAAGGTGGTAGGTTGTTAGTGCAAATGGTAAAACCAAGGTTGGGCATTGCTGGAGGAGTTTTATTCAAGGCGAACTGTTAAGGGGTTCCCATTATTACCCAACCGCGTAAGGAACGCAAAATCCGGGAATATAACACCGATATGACGGAAACTAGGGCGGCAAGAGTGGAACAAAACACCAGGCATAAGGCCGAGCCTTCCACCCTTTACCAAGTATATAGATGCATTAATTAAATAAGAGATATTGTGATATCGCAACAAGTAAGCATGTTCCAACAAGGAACAACATCTCCATGTTCCAACAAGGAACAAACTTCAATCTTCACCTCCAACTAACAACGCTATAAGAGGGGTTGAGCAAAGCGGTAACATAGCCAAACAACGGTTTGCTAGGACAAGGTGGGTTAGGGGCTTGGTTCAACAATATAGGACGCACAATAAGCAAGTGGTAGGTATCGCAGCATAGGCATAGCAAAAGAGCGAGCAACTAAGCAAGCAAAGATAGAAGTGATTTCGAGGGTATGATCATCTTGCCTGAAATCCCGCAAGGAAGAAGAACGAGTCCATGAAGAAGATAAACTGACGTAGTCAAACGGTTCCTCACAAACGCGACGTTATCGGAACCAACCCGAAGAAGCAACACTGGAAAGAAGCAAACAACATGGTAAACAACCACCCCATAAGCATGGCATGATGCACAAACAATTATGATGCATGTCCGGTTTAATGAAGCATGGCATGGCAAAGTGCACAAGCAACCCTAAAAATTAAGTGGAGCACAATATGCAACTCCGTTGCATATTGATGAAACACCACTTGACTTATTTAGTTCGATCTTGTTTATGTACCCAACAATATTAAATGTTGTTAAACATGGCAAGAGGGTGAAGCAAAATAAAACTACCTATCCAGTCAAGTTTAAATGAGGCCAGAAGCAACGAACAATAATTCCGGTAAGTCCCCATATGCATATATTAGGTGTGTACTGTTCTTCCCTAAACACAATTTATAGTTATTAAACATGCAAAGTAAAGCCACCATGTTAAACTAGGCATTTTTCTACCCCATTTACATATAAATATTATTAAAATCCGAGTTACGGTTATTTAGTTATGAATTAAATCATTTTACATGGCATAGGGGCAAATATATGCAAACAACATTTTAAACATGGATGAAAATTGGAAATTATTAAACTAGACAAAATTCTAAGCAAGTTTCATATATAAATCATTTTAATCCGATGCACGGTTTATGAGTTATTATATGCATGATCTAGAGGGACTTTTCTGCTATTCTGTTTAACTGGATAAAAGAACAAATTCGCAGACGCTGAAAAAAACACACGCGGGCCAAAACTGGCAGGCCGGCCCAACAGGCGGGCCAAAACGCTGGGGTGTGGCCTCACCCTTGGGCTTCGGCCCACAACGGCGAGGAGAAGGGCGCGCTGGGCCTCGCTGCAGGAAACGACACACGCGGTCACGAGGAGGCCGACCCGGTCTCGTTGAATCGAGACGAACAGGGCAGCGGTTCGAGCTCCTGCTTGATGCAGAAAACGCAAAGGCTGGTGGCGGGGCATGGAGGTCGACGGCGACGGGGAACGCGGCGGCGCAGCAGATCTAGGAAGGCGAGAGGCGGAGGGCCGCGGGTGCTGGGACTTGGCGAAGGGGGAGACCACGGCAGCGGCGGCTAACGACGCGACAGCAGGGCGATGCCGGAGTCGACGCGGTGCTGGACATGGCCGGAAGTAGAGGAGGCAAGCAGGGCGGCGGTGGTGGACTCGAGGCGTGATGAGCGGCGGCGGCACTGGACCCTGCGAAGTCGGGGAGGTCCAGGGCGGAGGGATCCGGCGCGGTGGCCCATCTGGTCTCGATCCGGGCGATGGAAGTAGCGGCGTGGGACTTGGCGATGGCGGCTTCCTCCTTGCGGTTCCTGCATGGACGTCCCTAGGAGAGAGAGAGAGCAATATTGAGCGAGAGGGACCGAGAGACGACAGGAGGAGGAGAACGAAGGGAAGGAGAGGGACGCGAGGGGCTGGCCTGGCAACGGCTCCGCTGCTGCTGCTGGACGACGACGAGGAGGCAGGAGCAGGGGGCCTCGGTTGCTGCTGCAGTTCGCGTGCTCCGGCACGGGCGGAGCCATCAGCGAGGAGAAGATAGGTGAGGTGCGCTCGGGAGCTGCGCTGTTGCTGCGGCCTCGAGAAGAAAACAGAGGAGGAGCTCCTCTCTTGTGGGCTGGATCGAGGCAAGGAGGAGTTGGTGGCGAGCGATGGTTGGTGGGGAATGGATCCCGAGGGGGATTTGGTTGGCGAAGGGACAAGCTCCCGAGGAACATGGGTGGCAGCGGCGGCAGGATTAGATGGATCGATGGGACAGGACTAGGGTTCCATCTATTTATATAGCAAGGAGAATTTTGGTTAGGGGTATTTGGTCCCTCCGATTTTAATCGGACGGTCGAGAAATAAAAGATAGGAAGACCAAATAGGAAAAAGGAGATGTTTTGTAGATGTTTGGGGATGATCCGGATCCGACGATGGCGATAGTCCGGGTCGGGTCCGGGACAGCTTTTCTGACGCGCGCGCGAGGGGGGCCGCGGGCTGACGAGAGAGGTTAGGCAGGACCTGGCGGCGAGTGGTAGTGAGTTGTGTAGACGGTCTCGAGCTGACATAAGAGAAGAGAGGGAGGCCCGGTGACTGTTTCCGGAGACCGAAAACGTCCGACGTTAGACCGGCTATAATGGCGCTATAGTTTAACGGTTAGGCTATCAAACGAACTCCGAATGCGACGAAAATTGACAGGCGGTCTACCTACACTGTAATAAGACCGCACGCCAACTTTCAACCCATTCCGAAAATATTTTCCGGCCACTTATAAAATACTATTTCGGACATGCCGCGGGCGCGTGCAAGTGTGTCTAGGCTCAGGACGGACAACGGAAGGAATGAGGAGACCAGAACGGATGCAAGTTTTGAAAACATGATAATGCAATGCATATGATGACATGATAAGATGCAACACGCAAGCAAATGACAAGGCAACAACAGCGAATAACTAGAGGACGCCTGGCACATCGGTCTCGGGGCGTTACAAGCACCTCCTCAAGCCGTCTGTCAAGCCATCGCCGGAGTCAGATTCTATCTTCATGCCGGCTCCTCCTGAAGTAGCCGGGTCCGACTCAAGAGCCCTTGCAGACGGGGACTGCGCCAATCCACCCGGGGACTTCATCGACATAGCAAGTGGCTGCCGACTCCAACCCGCCACCTCCCGGCCCAGCCGCCCTCGTCCAAGTCGCAGTCTTGGCTGTTGCAGAAATTGCAGCACCTTGATGGGCCTAGCCCATCCTCAAATTCATGGTGAACAAAGAGCTGCCAACTGATGAGATCTCGGCTTGGCAAGTACAATGTCGGGTGGCAACGTACACCATAGTCAATAGAGAGCTCGTAAGGCGCAGTGTCACTGGTGTCTACCAGCGCTGTGTTTAGCCAGAGCAAGGCCAAGCAATTCTCAAGGACATCCATCAAGGCGAGTGTGGCCACCATGCGGCTTCGAGAGCACTCGTCGCCAAATCTTTCCGCCATGGCTTCTTCTGGCCGACTGCTCTTGAAGACGCCAAGTCTTTGGTACAAAAATGCAAGGGGTGCCAGAATTCTGCTCTAAGCCTCATCAGCCGGCTTCTGCACTCAAGACTATTCCCATTGCCTGGCCCTTTGCTGTTTGGGTCCTGGACATGGTCAGACCATTCAAGACGGCACGAGGCAGTTTGACTCACTTACTTATCGCAGTGGACAAGTTCACCAAGTGGATAGAAGCAAAACCAATCAAGAGTTTGAATGGTCCGACCGTTGTGACCTTCATCTCCGACATCACAACTCAGTACGGCATACCGCACAGCATCATCACCGACAACGGCACAAACTTTGCCAAAGGTGCCTTGGCCTGTTTCTGCACGACGCAGGGCATCCAACTGGACTTGTCGTCTGTTGCCCTTCCGGAGTCCAACGGCCAGGTAGAGCGAGCAAATGGCCTAATCCTGTCCGGCATCAAGCCTCCGCTGGTCGAGCCTCTGGAGCGCTCGGCTGGCTGCTTGTTTGGCGAGTTGCCAGCCGTCCTCTGGAGCCTGCACACGACTCCAAACAAGTCAACCGGCTTCACGCCCTTCTTCCTCGTCCACGGTGCCGAAGTCGTCGTCCCAACGGACATAGAGTTCGACTCCCCCGAAATCACCATGTACACCAAGGAGGAAGTGGAGGAAGCACGTCAAGACGGCGTCGATCTGCTGGAAGAGGGCCGGCTGTTGGCACTCAGCCGGTCCAGCATCTACCAGTAGAGCCTACGCCGATACTACAATTGGAAGGTCAAGCCGCGATCTTTCCAAGAAGGAGACCTTGTGCTCCGGCTGATTCAGCGAACAGCTGGCCAGCACAAGCTCTCAGCACCCTGGGAAGGCCCTTTCATCATCAGTAAAGTGTTGGCCAATGACTCCTACTACCTGATCGATGCTCAGAAGCCCCGAGCACGCAAAAGGGATAACTCCGGCAAAGAGATGGAGCGGCCATGGAATGCAAACCTCCTCCGAAGATTTTATAGTCAAAGCAGTATGTATCACGCTACCTTTTATATTAAAGTACAAAGACCTCGGGCCCCTCGAGAAGAGCTCGGGGACTGCCTTCTTTTATCTATATGATAAAGAGTTATGCCTATGAGTATGTTATTCTTTGTTATGCCACTTGGCACCGGGTTCGACTAGTCGGTCCGGGGACTTGCCGTCCTGAGCTATGAAACGACTTCCTGCAGCCGGACAAGTAATGTGTGGCACTTAAGCCATATCCTGTTAGAAGTCGTAGGTCATAGGGTGACTGTCTGGCAAGCAGGAGTAAGGTAGAATGGGTGTCCATATGAAAAATGGCTAAGGACTCAAAGCTTGCTCATAGTTTAAAGCCGGCTTTCAGCCTTTTACAACCGACGCTTTAGCAGCCGGCTTGCCATTTTCTAAATTAACTTGCTAAAAGCTCTAAAAGGCTAAGTACTTGCCTTTCAAAAGAAGCCAAGTACTTGATCTAGCGGCAGTCCGCAGAGCGGCTGTCCGACTGGCAAGACAGCAACCAAGGGAAGGCGGCAAAGGAAAAATTCAAAGAGCAATAAGCAAGAAGAGATAGAATGTGGATAAATATTTACATAGAAAGGCCCTTGGACGAATCATCAAACAAAAGTTCAAGATACACCCAGTGGGTGGAATTGTGCAAAATAACAAGTTCATTGAGACTGCTAAGCAGGTAAAACAAAAGATAAAGTGGTAGCTTAGGAAGCCGCGAACGGACTCGGAGGACCGGAGGGGTCGGCGGTGCCAGTTGCCGGGGCGGCTGGCTTGTTGGTCTCTGCTTGATCACCTCTAGCAACAGCTGGCTAGGTTGGCGGCGGCTCGTTGCTAGAGGCGCGGTCGAGCTGGGGCTGGCCGTCTGCCCTGACCTCTGGCGCCTCCTCCTCGTCTCCTTCCTCCTCCTCGCCTTCTTCTTCGCCACTGGAGTCGATGACCTCCGTCGAGTCCTCGCCGTCCTCCGGGTTTAGCCCAAACCACTCTGGCGGCGCCTCCTCGCCATTCTCAGCCCACTCTGGGATGAAGACGCTGGTGTCGGTGTACTCGGTGATCGACGTGGCGCGCTTGACGAGATCGTCTTCCACCGTTGCCAGCTCCGCCTGAGCTTCCACCCGGAATGTGGCTAACTGGGCAAAACTCAGCCCAGGATAACATGCCTTGGCAAATTCTAAAGCCCGGCGTGCTCCAGCCCAGGCCAAACAACCCTTCCAGGCCTCAAGACGGCTGGCTGCGACCTCCAGCCAGTTGGCAGTCCAACTGGGGGTGCATGGTGCCTACATATCCGGCAACTGGGCGGTAATCGCCTGGGCGGCGACACATTGAAGCTGGCTCAGCATCCGGTGGGCCAGCCGAAGGCGGGCCTCGATGCTAAGGATCTGCTCGCCAAGAGTTCGGGGGGCGTTAGCAGCGATCTGTGCGCCGTCCGCCCTCCGGGCTTCATGATCAGCCTCGATGGCTTGATTGGCGGCGTCTGAATGGCCGGGGAAGAAGTCTGCTAAGGAAGAAGAACGAGGAAACAAGGTTAAAATTTAAAGGCCGACTCAACTAGCAGCCGACAGCTTAGAAAAGGAAACGAGGGGAAGCTCACCATCGACGAGATCTTCAATCGCGTGGAAGCCGGAGACCAGCGTCGCCTCCTTGTCGGTCCAGGAGGAGTGCTCGGACGCAAATTCAGCAAGAAGGGCGGTCTCCTTGTCCTCTGCCTCCTTCTAGGCCCTCTGGAGCAGCTCCTTCTGCTCCGCCAGCTGCGTAGCCAGCCGGTCACGCTCCTCCGTCAGCCGGCCGCACTCCTCCTCCTTAACACGCAGCGCGGTGTTGACTTCGCCCAGCTGCTACTGAAGGGCGGCGTTGGCCTCTGAAGAAGGAAAGGGAGGGGCGTCAGTCATCAACAAAGAAGAAAGGTCGCCGGGGAGATCCGGCCCGACTGCTCAGCAGTTGGCCCAAATCTCGGGGACTACAGCCTGCGGGTGCGCCAGCACGCCCCCGCAAAGAAAGAATAAGACTCACCCCGGCTGTCCGACAAGTCGGCGGTCTGCTTGGCCAGCTCCTCAACATTGGCATTGAAGGAGGTCACGCGAAGATTGTGGTAATCCTGCATCAAAATTTTAGACAAAGTGTTGGTAATTGGAACTCACCGATTAGAGTTCCGAGCCGCCTGCTCAGCAGCCGGCCCGAAACTCGGGGACTACACCCAGTGGGTGCGCTGGCGCGCCCCCACAAAGAAAAACAAGGAAAGCAAAAACAAAAAGGAAGGATGCATACCCGGATGGCTGTTCGCAATGCCAGATACGCCTTGGTGCATTCCTTGATGGCGTCGCCCTCGGCCCGGAGCTTGGCTTGGACGTCCAAGAGCGCCTGGTTCAACAGGCCCGTCCCGCCACCCTGCACTCACCCGGTGGGCGCGGCGCTCAACACCTCGGTGTCCGAGATCATGGAGCTCGCAGCGCCGGTCTCCAGAGGGCGCGGCGCCGATGCCGCCTTCGTGAGATGACCTCGAGGGCCAGGCCCGTCGCCGCCACGCCTTCGATTGGTAGCACTGGCGGGTCTGCCGGTTGCCCGCCTGGCGCGCTTCCGGAGGGCAGCGGTGGCGGCGCTTCTTCTCCGCATCGGCGGCCTCGGCTTCCGCCAGCTTCAATAAAGAAATGTGAAGGTACAAAGAGAGGTAGTACTTACACTGAAATCAGCTGCGGCGTCTTCACCACCTTGCGGAAGCGGTTGGCCTTTGCGGCCACTTCGTCCTGCTTGGTCGCCGCGGCTGAGCCCTTGGACTTCTTCGGCCGGCTGCCGAATAGGCTCGTGCCGGCCCTGCGCTTCGTGCCGCCGCCTTGAGCATCCGGTGGGGCTGACGAGCCCGCACCCGGCTGGCTGACTGCTGGCTGGTGGCGCGGGGTGACCTCCTCGTAAACATCAGGCCAGTCCTTGAGACTAGCCCCAAGTCTCGGGCCACCTGCTGCGCCGCCTCCTCCCTCAGCTTCGTCCTCCAGGGCCGCCGCCCCCATGTCGGGGTCGTCCACATCGCTCTCCGCTAGATCGGGGAGGAACTCGCAGTCCGGCCCCACGATGCCGGCTACTAGCTGGAGGAGGGGGTTCTGACCAAAGCCTACTGGTCAGATCGGACAAGACGGACTCGGCAGCAATGGAGTCAGGAAAGTCAAAGGAAAAGAGAGAAGGAAAACGACTCACCAGAGGCGAAGGGGCAGCACGTGAGTACGGCTCCTTGCCGAGCTGTCACTCTTCGTTGAGGTCGCAGCTCGCAAGATAATTCACCATGAAGGCTACCTCCTCGTGAGGCATCTCCTTGGTGCACATCTGACTCGGGTCCCGGTGCCCACTCATCTGACAGATCATGTGGGGGCGACTTTGGAGGGGGAGCACTCGGCGCGCCACGAAGGTGGCCAGCAAATCCGGCCCGGTCAGGCCCTCTGACTGCGTCATCACTCGAAGCCGCGCGACGGCGCCGGCTCCTGCAGGCGTCAACGTCCTGGCCCGGTGCGACCAGTTGGGCTGCCTCATTGCTGGCAAGCTGGCTACATAGGCCGGCAGATTGACCCAATCACCCTCTGCGGAGACGTTCTTCACGTAGAAGTACGACCGCTACCACATCTTCACCGACTTGATCAGCCTGATGGAGGGAAATGGGTTGTCGGCCCCCGACCTCCACACGGCGATGAACGCGCCGCACTAAGCCGGCATGCCCACGGCTTGGGTACCGATCTTGGAGTAGAAGAACTCCCCCCAGAGCTCGATGGTGGGGAGAACGCCGATGAAGCCTTCGTACAAGGTGACAAAGGCAGATAGTAGCACCACCGTGTTTGGGGTAAGGTGGTGCGGCTGGAGTCCATAGAACTCGAGGAAGGAGCGGAAGAAGTTGCTTGCCGGCAGGCCCAGGTCGCGTAGGCAGTGCGAGCGGAAGACGACCCACTCGCCCTCCTGCGGCACCGGCGAAATTTCTCCCCTCCGCGCGAGGCGGGCCCTCATGAGGTCCTCGCCGGGCAATCGACGTGTTTGCGGAGGAAATCGATGTGATCGTCGTGGACCTCCGAACCATCCCAGGTACCGGAGTGCGCCGTCGGGGGAGTGATGGTGGAGGAAGAGCTCATCGTGAGCGGGCCGCTGCAACGTTCGACGAGGCTTGAGGTGAAGAGAGAGAGAAGAAGGAGTGGAAGCAATGGGGAGGAGGGACGCGCGTGCTCCGCCGCTTCCCCTCCTCCCCCTACTTATAGCCCCATGGGCTACGAAGCCATGGGGCGGTTGTGGCATCTACTGCGCCCACTACCCCACGCCCCCACGTTTATCGCGCAAAGTTACTACGCGCAGTAACTCCGTGGGAACCTCAACCGTCCCCCACAGCCGTAGCGGATCTGCTCGCATGCTGAGGCACGGTAGTGGCGGGCCCTGCTTGCAGGCATGTCCCATCTCGCAGATGGGAAGGCAGGCTGGCCCGGCCGCTGGTTGCCACGTGGTGGGCCCGAAGCGGGTGGCGGCCAGGAAGCTTAGTTGGTACGCCACTGAGTTCCCGCCAGGGCATTCGAAAGTGTTTTTGGACGAGTCAAAATCAGGCGAATCCTACTCCTACAAGTCGGCCCGGCAGAGTCAAGCGGGGTCTCCACCTCAAGTACTTGGATAATGAAACTGCTGAGGCTCCTCGGCTGGTTGTCCGCAGCGCCTCATCAACTTCGGGGACTACTATCGGAGTAATGGGCCACGGGTAGGCTAACTCGAGGCCCATAACCTTTCAAGACATCGGGACTGATTGCGCCCCTCGAGACGACAGACGGAGAGCCGACTTCAGGAGGGCGTCCGAGTCCTAGAGATGGGATCAAGACCGGCCGACTCCGACTGGCGGCTTCCGGAGAAGCCGGCCACGTAGAGCCGGCCCACGACACCAGCAAGGCCCATGGCCTCATCAGGGGGGATGGGACAGGGAGTGGCAACAGTAAAGCCCACTCCCTCCCATTTTCCGGGAGATGGCTTGGCCACAGTGCGCCGTACCAACTGAGATCTCCATCCGGTGCGGCACTGTTGCCATGCCATCCCTGATATCAGCAACCGTGGGCGGAGTACTGTACCCACGACGGCCTCACGGTACGGTCCACGGATGGTGGGCCTTATCAGTCAGCGAGAGTCCGGAAGACGGCAAGGGCGTCACCAATCAGACCCATGGGAAGCCGGCCCCCAGGAGTCGGCCTACCCCTCCCCTGGGTTCCCCACGCCATTTACCAGACAAGACAAGGGAGTGGCTGCAGAAAACACCCGCCAGATGGCAGGGCTATAGCCACGACCTCATGACCAAGCCTGCGTTATTTGAAGCATGGCTACATTAATTAGCAGCCGGCAGGACCCGCAGGTGGCGGGTACGACCTGTCGGCTCCGTACCAGACCAGTCGGCTGGGCCCACCAATCGGCGGGCCCTAACAGTCGGCAGGAGGGCCCGCAAGCAAAGAGACTGACAGCTGGGCCCTGCACCCAGAGATTTTACCATTGTACCCCTGGGGGGGCCTATATAAAACCCCCAGGGCACCCATGCAAAGGGTTCCGATTCATTAGAACTAGACCAGACCTTAGAGGAAGGAGAGATCTATCCCCGCTTTCTCCTACCCACAGATACAGCTCGAGGAGCGCCTTTGTATTCACTTTGCCTTAGTGATCATGCCGAGACCCCGCAGAGCAGGACTAGGGGTGTTATCTCCTAGGAGAGCCCGAACCTGGGTAAAGTATGTTATGAAGTTTTGGTTGAAATTCGTGAATCTAAAAAATTGCGATGAAGTATGTTATGAAGTGATTCATGATAGATCTTTGAATAAAAAGCATGATTGCAATGATGTTATTATAAATTCTATTAATGACAATTGTGCTAATAATAATATGCAAAAACCTAAGCTTGGGGATGCTAGTTTTGTTATGTCCTCTACTTGTTGCAATGATCATGATTGGGGTGATTCTTATTTTGATCTTGAAAATTTATTTAAACCCCATGATGAATATGAGATTGATTATAATGTTTGCAATAATATTGAAAGTGGTTTTGGAATAATGTCAACTTTAGATCCCACATATTTAGAGAATGTTCAATCTTATGAAGTTTTGGATAAAAGTGCGTTTGGGAAGGTCATGACTTTAGTTAATGTTGATCCCACTATTTTGGAAAAGTGCCAACTTTGCATGCATGTGGGTCGTGTTGAGAATATTTTATGTGATAGCTATATTGTTGAAGTTTCTTATGATCTTACATGTAATTACTATGAGATAGGAAAATATGGTTGTATAAATTTTCATGTTACTAAATTACCTCTCGTTATGTTGAGATTGCTATTGTTTCTTTCCTCTTCCTTGCATATGCTAGTTTTTGCTTGCCTTGATAATTTGTTTGCCTATAAGATGCCTATGCATAGGAAGTATGTTAGACTTAGATGTGTTTGTCACATGCTTTATGATGCTCCTTTTGTTCTTCAATTCTTGTCTTTCATGTGAGCACCATTAAAATTATCAATGCCTAGCTATAAGGCTTTAAAGAAAAGAGCTTGTTGGGAGACATCCCAATATTTTTCCTTGCTGTTATTTAATAAATAAATTATTTAGACTCTGTTTTGGTTGTGTTTTTTGTGTTTAATTAGTGTTTGTGCCAAGTAGAACCTTTGGGAAGACTTGGGGAAAGTCTTGTTGAACTTGCTGTAAAAAACATAAACTTTAGCGCTCACGAGAAATGCTGTCATTTTTATTTGAAGAGTGATATTCAGTTAATTATTTTTGAAGATGATTAATAGATAAATTCCTCTGGTCCAGCAATTTATTTTAGAATTTTTGCGGTTCCAAATATTGCGCTAACTACAGATTACTACATACTGTTCTGTTTTTGACAGATTCTGTTTTTCGTGTGTTGTTTGCTTATTTTGATGAATCTATGGCTAGTAAAATAGTTTATAATCCATAGAGAAGTTGGAATACAGTAGGTTTAACACCAATATAAATAAATAATGAGCTCATTACATTACCTTGAAGTGTTCTTTTGTTTTCTTTCGCTAACGGAGCTCACGAGTTTTCTATTTTGAGTTTTGTGTTGTGAAGTTTTCAAGTTTTGGGTGAATTATTTTGATGGATCATGGAACAAGGAGTGGCAAGAGCCTAAGCTTGGGGATGCCCATGGCACCCCCAAGATAATTGAAGCTATGAATTCAAATAGTACATGATCATGTTTTGAACTAAATAGTGAGGTTAAGTTGTTTAGCCATGCATGAAACCAATACATATTGATAGATTGGATTTTTCTGATCATTTTTCATATATAAATTATTTCATTTGGAGTTACGGTTGAATTTCCATGATTTTTAGAAGTTTATATTATTTTCTGGAATTTCCAGGTTTATTTTAATCCAGAAAATGTATTACTGCGTCAGCACTACGTCACTGCGACGTCAGCAGGTCAACTGGGTCGGTCCAGGTCAAATCTGACCAGTGGGGTCCACTGGTCAGTGAGTCAGTCAACAAACAGGGTTAATTAGCACTAACTAACAGTTAATCTAGGCTAATTAGTCCCTGGACCCACACGTCAGTGACTGTGGGTTTAAAATTAAGTTAATCTACCACTTAGCTAATTAACAGGGGCCAGGGCCCACATGTCAGCGGCTAACCTAACTAACCTAAATAGGATTATCACTAACTAACTTAGTTAGCCAGGCGGAGCCCGCATGTTAGTGAGAGAGAGGGTTCAAACCCCTGGTCAGATGGGGTCAACCTGCCGGCGCTTAGCCGTCGGCGTGGCCGAACGCGGCGGAGAGCGTCGGAAACGCTGCTCCGTCCACGGTTCGAAGCGCAAGTGGATGCTACGGGTAGCTGACGGTGTGGCGCGTCCAACGGTGGCCTTGGATGGAGCTGGGGTGGCCGGAAACGTCGACGACTGGAGCTCGGGTGTTCATGGAATCGGCACTGCGGTGTGCAAATGAGCGCAACGAGGCGCTGGGGAGACTCTACGCGCGGCGGTGAGCATGTTGGGCGCACGCCCGGGAGCAAATGGTCACCGGAGCGTCACCGGCGAAGAGCGCAGGCGGCGACGTGTTTCGGCCGCGGTGGGGTACGGAGCTAGGGGACGAGGGCGAACACTAAAGAAGAGGGGAAAAGAGAGGAGCTCACGGCGAAGTCGATGAGCAGGTCAGTAGCTCGGGGAGGCGTCAGAGCAAGCGGGGCGGCGAGGGCGATCTCCAGTGGGCGCGGTGAAGATGAGCTCGAAGACGATGTTGCAGAGCTCCCATGGTTGAATGGGTTGGCGTAGACGATGCACAAGTGGACGACGGTTCTTCTGGACGCATCGACAAGACGAGGGGTGGACGGTGGCTATGGCTACGGCGAGCGGCGGCAATGGTGGCGTTCGGCCGTGCGCGTGAGAGAGAGACAGAGGGGAGGAGGAACACGGGGAGAGTGAGAGAGAGCCAGAGGGGTTGCATGGTGCCCTTAGCCAGCTCCAGGCGGTCGGCGGCAAGCAGGAGGTGGAGAGCTACGGGCGCGCACACGTCGGGCACACGCTCTGCGTCCGACTGGAGCGAGGTGGAAGACGCCTCTACCCCTAGTGGGCTGGGCCGGCCTACTCGGCCGCCAGGTGGGCTGCAGGTATGGTTTTTGTCTTTCCTGTTCTTTTCTAATTATGATATGTTTTCTATTTTGCAGGTTTGTTTTGAATTTGGTTTTCAATTTTTTTCTTCTGAAAATATTTTTAGGAGCTAATAGAATTAAACCAATGCTCCACCAACTATTTCAGAATTATTGGACCTATATTGATTTAATAGTAGATATAAATCCAATTCAAAAATCTATTGACTTAATTCAAATGCCCAAAATAAATGTTTCTGAGACACCAAAAATATTGGTTTGGGTTTTACTTCTTGCCAATATTTCCAGGGGATAATAGGAACATTTCATTGGACTTATTTGAAGCAATTTTATCTTCACCATTTTTAAAAGGATTCTGAGGCTTGAAAATTCCTCAATTCAAATTTCATTTGAATTTAAACATGATGCTCACATGAAGGGCTAGCCTAGTGCATACCAGAACTAGGGATGTGACAGCTCACAGGACCCCGATTCCAAGTCACATCGATCTAGCCGGTAACACCTCATATCACTTTGCGGCCTCACGCACGGTATTCCCACGGGTGTCGCCTTACGATGGCCCGGGATCGTTTGCGCCTTTTGGCTCACGTATATGATAGTGTTGCTAGCATCCATATGACAGAGAACCCGGGCCGACATGACTAGTCGTGAACCCAAAGTGGCACTAACTTACGAGGACAGGAATACATGAATCAACATCGAGCATGTCGGTCAGCAGCGTGCGAATTCGGGCTGTAGGATTGGGCTAACAGGACTCCGGTGAACCAGGCTGTAGCAGGCTAGGCAAGACTCCGGATGTCACCGCGTGACATTTCCCCGAAGGGACAGACACAGGAACGAAGTGAATCACATGTCGGCCAGTCAAAGTGTTCTGGAGGAGTAGTGCTGGGCTAGCAGGACTCGGGTGAACCGGGTTGTAGCGGACTACTATGGATCATGGAAGCACAAGACTACATTTCCCCATAAGAGAGGCTACCAAGGATGAACAACTAGGTTGTCGGATCCCACACATACCAAGCATTTCAAGCATACACACAATGTGGTCGATATGTGTAAATACAACATGGCATCACAACATAACTCTACGACTCAAGGTATTTATTCATTAGGCTCCGAGGAGCGAGATATTACAAACATTGGTCTCATGCCCAACATTCAGAGAATACAAGTCAAAGCACACGCGGAAGCTTAACATGTCTGACTACATACATCTATAAATGAAAAAAGGCTGAGAAGCCTGACTATCTACAAGATCCTGTCGAGGGCACAAGATCATAGCTGAGGTATCAAGCTAAACGTCGAAGTCCACACGGAACTACTAGCGAGACTGACGTCTCTCTGCAAAACATAAAATAGGCAAACGTGAGTACAAATGTACCCAGCAAGACTTACATCAGAACTAGCTACATATGCATCAGTATCAATAAAGGGGGGTGGTGGAGTTTGACTGCAGCAAGCCAGCTTTGACTCAGTGGCTATCCTGAACTATGACTGCAAGTAACTCTTTTGGGGTGGCGCACATGAGTCCACATATTCACCATATCAATACACCACTATGGATCCGCTCCCGTCTCCCTGCGAGAACGCCATCCATAGCACTCACACTTATCTTGCGCATTTTAGAGTATCCACTTTCACTTGTCTATGAACTATGCAAGGGGTCCAAGTTTCCATATCCGAGGAATCCAGCTATTCGAATAGATAATGATAACCCTGCATGGGTGTACTTCTTCACACACGCTCTCGCCACTTACCACCATGTACACGTCGTGTATCTCGGCAACCTTCACGCGGAAGCCTTGTGAGGGAGTCGGCCACGACCTGACTAATCACACAAGTCTCTCGTCCCGGTTTATCACCTATTCGGGTTCCATCCGCAAGGAGATCCAGCCGGGGTGTCGCTTACGGCCCCAAACGATGTGTGCAGGGTTCCCAAGCCCACCATCCGGGTGCCACTTGGTACACCGTGCCACTGTGCCTAGTCTGTCCCAAGTCCACCTGTACCAGGCGCCACTTGGTAGACTACTAACACTACCTACAAACACCAGAAACTAGTTGCAACTCCTGGACAGAGATCGAGTTGATTAATAAGCCGAGAGGGGCCGAGTTACCGGAACCCAATGTGTGGTAGTAACTATTCATGGATCACAAACACAGAACTCAGTTCCTGAGAACGGCTGCAATGAGACAACCCGCCATATACTCCTTCATGGCCTCTCACTTCTACCTTTACCAAATCGTGTTCACACACATAGCTCTCAACGGTAGGACATGTTCACCACGTTCCAATTCATTCCCGATGAATCAGACCCGACTCAACTCTAAGCAGTAGCAGTCATGCCAACAAGCATGAATGAGTAGGCACATCAGGGCTAAAAAATTCCTACTCATGCTAGTGGGTTTCATCTATTTACTGTGGCAATGACAGGTCATGCAGAGGACAGGGGTTCAACTACCGCAGCATGTAACAGTTGAATCGTTGTTGTCCTAATGCAGTAAAAGAGAGCAGCAATGAGAGAATAGGATTGTATCGGAATGAACTAGGCGGTTTTGCTTGCCTGGCACTTCTGAAGATATTATAGCTCTTCATCGGTGTCATCGAACTCATCGTCGAGATACGCCTACAGAGAGGGGACAAGCACCGGCAATAGAGAATAACACAATCAATGAAATGCGACAATATGATGCATGATCATGGCATGTATATGTGATGTTGTTTGTGCTAATGCAAACAACAACAAGTTCAATGGAGCTCATTTGAATCAAGGATTCAAATGCAACTCCAAACTTAAGCATTTTAAGTGCCCTTTATGTGTTTTCATCTATACAGCAGGTTCAAGTTGGTTTTCATGCATGAAACTAGTACATATGGATAGATTGAATTTTTCTGATAATTTTTCATATATAATTTATTTCATTCTGAGCTACGGTTGAGTTTCTATGATTTTTAGAAGTTTGGGGTATTTTTTGAAATTTATAAATCATTTATGATTTATTTTAATTCTAGAAAACTTTACTTCGTCAGCACTGCGTCATCATGATGTCAGTAGGTCAACAAGGCGCGGTACAGGTCAAACCTGACCTGTGGGGCCCGTTGGTCAGTCACATAGTTAGTTAATTAACTAATTCAGGTTAGTTTAAGTGCTAAGCTAGGTTCTTTAGCAGGCTGGGGCCCACATGTCAGTGAGTGAGGGGGTTAATTAGCAGGGTCATCAGCGGCTAATGATGTGCCATGTCACCAGCCACCAGAGTTGGACTCCGACGACCTCACCGTGCGGCGGTGGCTCGCCGGAATCGCGCTGTGGGCGTCGGTTGGACGTGCTGAGGGCACCGGGCGATATCCCTTGCTCCCGCGCATCTAGCGAAGGCAGCCGCAGGTCACGGGGTCACCAGAGTAGAAGCCGGCGACGAGCCGAGCGGCGGCCGGAGCTACAGCGTAATCGGGTTGGAGCTTGGGGGCACGTGGGGAGAAGCTGGTGCTGGCTACGGGCTCCTGGAGACGCGTTGAGCACGATGGTGTGCTCGGCTTCGAGCTACAGTGGCTCGAGCCACGGCGGCGACGAGGCACAGCGGCCGCGATCTTCGGCCGTGGTGGTCAGTGGGGCTAGATGAGGAAATCGAGAGAGGGGAGAGAGGGTTTGGGAGCAGGAGCTCACAGTGAGTCGAACGGGAGGGTCAGCGAGCTCGGTGAGGCACCGGAGGCAGCAAATCGACGGCGACGATCTTCGGTGGCCGACGAGGGGAACGGCGGTGCAGGCGGCATCCAGGGCTTCCGGTATCGGGCGGCTCGGTGAGGAGGAGGAGAGGGACTCGGCGGAGCTCGTGGGCAGTTCCAGGGGGTGAAGGAGAGGCGTTGGACACGACAACAGCAAGGGGCGGCGACGGCAGCGTTCGGGTGGCTGCTGCGCGAGCGCTGGGGAGAGAGGGAGGAACCAGAGCCTGACTGCATGTAGGATTACCAAGCCAAACTGGTCGAAGTCGAGTCTAGAAATTCTTTAGTTATATAAGGGAATTGATTGTGGAAGGGAACGTAAGGCTCTTTTTACTCCTTTACCCTATGGCCTTCTGATCTGGGTCATCCTCTTCCTTTCTACAGGGATTAAGAACTAGGCCTTCTCATCTATCTATCAGGATGACGAGTTACTAATCCATAGACTTATAGAATTGATGGTTTCAGGCCTCAGTTCAGTTCCTACTACTTCTGTGTATTGTTAGTGGGTCTCAAACCTTGATATTGTGATGTTGAGTGGTTATGCCACCATTTTGCAGGATGCCTCAAATCATTTTGAGCATTTACAGCCGCTATGCTGTCCGAGTCATCCCAGGTTTCTAAACAGTCTGATGCATTTACAATTCCCTTCCTCCCGTTCGTGATGTCCTTTTGGGCTAGATTAAGCACACTAATCGGTGAGTTGAGGTACTCTATTGCCTTGACATATATGTTGGAGCTAGTATTATAACCCTAGGCATTCTAGCGAACCACCCACTAATCTAGCAATGCTTTATATCCCCTGTGTGATAATTCTGGCCACCATTCTCGTAAGCATCTCGTGATGTTATTTAGTTAGTAGGTATTCTACTCCTGGGTTTCGAACCCGAGATTCACCCTACTTCATGTTGTTAGTATTTGCTAGTTCCCTTAAGATATTAGTAAACTTGTGATAGTCCTCGAGGTATGTGGTATATCGTTCTTCCAATACCATGAGCCATTATGGCAGAAGTTATTTGAACCAAAAGATCACAATTAGAGTACTCTTGAGGAGTTCTCCATTCATAATTGTGACTCTGCCAGTCCTACCTCTCTGCATGGGTTATCTGGAAGAAACATGTTGAACTTGGTTCGACATACTAATCTATGCATCCACAACTCAGAAAGTTATATGTTCCTTGAGTTGACCCTCCTCAGCTGTAATCCGACCCTAGTCTATCAATTGATAGTCAGGAATAGTTGTGCATTCGTGTTCATCGATGCCTATTATTCTTGTGGTCCGTCGAGCCGTTCTATTTCAGAATGACTAGGAGAAACAAACTCCGGTACCTCATATATATCTAGGATTGGGTCAAAGCAGTTGTATTCTGCAGATCAAAATGCCAACCTCCTGTGAACTCTTGATACAGTGATATTTCTCGCCATCATCGTTCATTCCTCGGTCTCCGTGTTATTGTAACCGGAATACCGACAAGTGAACCATGATGTGTGAAATCAATACTCCTAGCAACCGTGTTGCTTGGTAGTTAATGGACATTAATATCATTCTTAGTGTGTTGGTTATCGAATCACTATTCTTGGATTGATCGTGCTACCTTGTCCTTATTTCTGGTGCACTCTTCGATCTTTGAGTTAGAATTGAATCCCTTACTCTTCTGATCATGTCATCTTGCCTTGAAAAGCAAGATTGTTCTCCAGCTTAGAGACATATCGGTGGTTCGTGATTTTCCGGATATCTTGACGGAAGTATCACCAGGTCGTTCCCTGACCGATATGTTGAGTTCGTGATCAAGTTGGGTTTCCAATAAACCACTCTTTATCCAAGAATCTGTGTTGGATACCCTAGGCTAGTTGGTTAAGCTAAACAACAACTTGGAGAGTTGGAAGATGGAAGCTTGTCCGACTTAGTTCATCATTAAGGGATATCTTTGTGTGTGTGTTAAAGAAATATGATATCTTCATCAATTGACCCGCGTGATCAGTTGTTGGATCTATTATTTTACCAATCTTTGATTTGAGTGTGTGCTATTGTCAAATCAAATCAGAACCAACGATTTTCGTAATGTTGTCTTACTCGCAGTTGTCCCTCGAGCATACACCATTATATCTTTTGGGTCTGACCAATACTATCATCTTGTTCACCTAATTATGGAACTCCATCTGTAAGGAAATCTTGGTGACTTGTTTTTGAGCCCATCAGCAACATTTTATCTCATCCATGATTCATGTTGAACATTAAATAGTGTTGGAAACTTTTAAAGCATTGCCTTCGTGTTCCGTTCATGAGGCATATGCTCGGGTGAAAGAAGTGACTTTCTCTAACACATGTGCATTGATGCAAGTTGCCGTTGTGAATTCAAGAAAGTCAATGTTGTTTCCTCTGGAATCATCCCAAGTCAGCCATGCACGTGCAAAATATTCTGTGGTATGTTAGACTGATCATCTTCGTTGCGTATTAATTCCTAGCACACAAGCCACTGAGTGATTTGTTCAAGGTAAAGAAGTCTAATTTAAGTGCACAAGACTTTGATATCCTCGATGATGGTTTCCCACCTGAACCCGGTAGTATTTTTATTATAAGACTACTATGTGGTCATGCTTGTCTGGGACATGTTCAGATGTTGTAGCAAAACCGCTCATGATTTGGAGCTTGCTATCATAGTTCATTTCCTAAGAATCTTGCAACGTCATCTCGTCGATTTGTGTTGCAATCCTTCCTTTCAGACATGATGAGTCTGGAATATCTTGACACCAACCAGATCTGAATCAAAGGCATATATGATGGTTGGAGCGTTTCCCAAGAACTATAATATTGGTCTCTCTGTAATCCGGTAAAGTGGATGTCATGGCCGACACACCTAGACGGAAGATCTATTATTGTAGTATCTTGAACGATCAAGTCAACCATCTTCTCCATGAGGATTTGGTATGACTTATTCCACAAGTTGTTCCTCATGGATTTTTGTGCTCCCGAAGTCCGACCTTTACTTGATGGCGATGTTGATGCTTTTAAGCATTGACCGTGGTACCTAGTACATCAAGGAGAACATTAGAAGCGGAGTGCTAAATGTCTCTTGGTCGATCATCCAGATTTGCTTCTTTGGCATTGCTAAGGAAAAATCTGAGAAAGTGATGTCCTCCTTGCATCTGCATCCTCCATCACCGTTTATCATGGTAGTATGATGTGTTGCCAGGATCCTCGGCACAAATGTTGGTAAAACCTTGATGAATACGGACACGCTCAAGTTCTTGAGAGCACGCTCAGTCATTGGGTTATATCCTCAGTATCAATTGGAATGTGCCTTCCGTTGCCGAGTTGTCCTATAACTATAGTTTCCTCTCCAAACTAAGTATGCCATTCTTTCGAATTCATTCAAACGATCAATTGTGATTTTCCTTAGGATGGTATAGAGAGTTTCAATGATCTCTGTATCAAAAGTAATTCTTTTTGCCACTTAAGGGAATAATTCTGTGAGTCACCTTCCCCGAGGTGTCCAGTTATGCAATCGTGGCACTTATCTCCTCACTACCTTGAAAACCATGCACTATCCTACTCCAGCATGGAATTATCGCCTACCAATTGGAACCTTTGTCATATGTTTCTCATCCATCATCTCTGATGTGTGTTTTGCGTCTTAGCTCAAGGGATGTTTCTACATCTCATTCCGTGAGTTGATCTTGTGTTCATTAAGATCGATGATCCATTTTTGTGAGGTTGTCTTCTCTCTTGTCGCCATGTTGGATGAAGTTCTCGAAGGAAAGGATGTCGTAATCAAAGATGATGATCGAATCAACGTTCTTATGAAGTGCAACATGGATCGTGAATACTGTGTCAGTTCCGTGTCCCCTCTGCATTCTTACCTCACGTCCTGAATCTCGAGACGAGATTCTAGTTTAGTAGGGGTGAGCTGTCACATCCCTAGTTCTGGTATGCACTAGGCTAGCCCTTCATGTGAGCATCATGTTTAAATTCAAATGAAATTTGAATTGAGGAATTTTCAAAAGCCTCAGAAGACCTCTAAAAATAACAAACATTTAAATCTCATCAAATGAGTTCAAGAAAATGTTCCTGTTAATCTCTGGGAATATTGGCAAGGGATAAAATTCAAAGCAATATTTCTAGAATCTCAGAAACAATTATTTTGGGCCTTTGAATTAATCCAATAAATATTTGAATTGGATCTATATCTGTTATATAACAAATATATGTTCAATAATTCTGGAAATTGTTGTGTAGCTATGGATAAGTCCATTTAGTTCACACAATTATTTTCATGAATTTTGAAAATGGTTTGGTCTTTGAACTAACCCAAAACATAATAGCAAAAATGGAAAAAGAGAACAAATTAAATAACTCACAGAGAGAGAGTTAGTACCTGGGCCGCCTACCTGTGCAGCCTGCTGCTGAAGCCGGCCCAGCCCAGCCACCTCCCCTGGCAGTTGTCTTCCTCCTCTCGTCAGAAGGCAAAGGGGAATCAGTGCACGGCGCTCGCGCGCGCGGGCATGCAGCTGCCTGCCTGGCCCCTCCCTGGCCAGCGCGACGTTGGGATCATCACCCCGTGGCCTCTAGAACCCACCGACCCCTCTCTCACTTTTCCCCTCGCCCCCTCGCTCTCTTCACGCCATGGCCGACGCGCTCGTCGCCGTCGTTCGGTGCCACGCGGCCACAGCCACCCCCTTGCCCCTCTGCCGTCCCCAAGAGCTCCGCCCCGACCTCTCCTTCGTCTCCGCCGAATCAAACGACGCCGGAGCGCCCTGCAGCGCCGCCATCGCCGTTGTATTTGTCCTCTGCATTGACAGTCATCGTCATCGATTCGCAGCAACCCGACCGCGCCCGACCTTGCCGACGACGCCGTCGGACGCGTTGTGAGCACCCGCGTCGTCTCCCCCTTCTCCCCTGGTCGCGCTCGCCCTCTAGGCCATAGCCCCGCCATGACCGAAAGCTTGCTCGCCGCCATCCATGTCGCTGCCGTGGCGAGAGCCCACACACATCACATCCGAGGACGCTATCATCCTCAGCACACTCCCAGGAGCCGAGAACACCCACCAGACCCTCCTCCCGTGCGCCGTGGCCCCTGACCTACTGACGCCGAACTCCGGCCACCGCCTCTGTGCTCGCCGTCGTAATTTCCGGCGACCCCGAGGCCTCCCGATCACTCTTCTAGACGCGGACGAGCGCGGGCTATCTTCTGGTGGCCTTCGCGCGTCCAGCCGCCGCCCGTAGCGCGTTTCCGACCGTCGCCGCCGCGTTTGTGTGCTCGCCGGCGTTCAACTCCGGCGTGCTGATGTGGCCGCGTGATTAGTGCTAATCGCTGCCAGCTAACCAACCTATAGTCACTGACTAGTGGGCCCAGTGCCCTAATAGTTTTAACTTAATCACTAATTAGAGCAAGTGCCACTGACATGTGGGCCCAGGCCTTAACTAATCTATATTAGGTTTAGTTTAATTTTAATTAACTCTGTTAGTTAACTGTGTCACTGACGTGTGGACCCCACACGTCAGGTTTGACCTGGACCGAGCCGTTGACCTGCTGACGTCACTGTGATGTCATGCTGACACAATAATTCCTTTCGGGAATTTAAATAAATCTTAAATGATTTATTATTTTTAGAAAATTCCCAAAACTTCTAAAAATCATAGAAAATTATCTATAACCCCAAATAAGATAAATTATATATGAAAAATGATCAGAAAAATATGAAGAATCTATTTATGGTACTTTCATGCGTGTTTGAACAAGTTAACCTCACTGAATAGGATAAATCATGATTAGGGCAATTTATGAACTAGCATTTGGAGTTGGAGTTTAACCCTGTTTGAAATCCACTTCAATTAACTTGGCTTACTGCTGCATTAGGTCAATTCAGTTCCTTAACATGACATGACATTTATTTGATTGTGCATTGAAGTGAATGTTGTTTTTTTGTGTTTTCCGGTGGTTGTTCCCTCTTAGTAGACGATGTTTCCGACAACGTGATCAATGACACCGATGAAGAGCTATACTATCTTCAGAAGTGCCAGGCAAGCGAAAGCCCGTTGTTCAATCCGATACAATCCCACTCTCTCGCTCTTGCTCTCTTTTACTGCATTAGGACAACAGCGATTCAACTGTTACATGCTGCGGGAGTTGAACCCCTTTTCCTCTGCATGACCTATCATTGCCACAGTAAATAGATGAAACCCACTAGCATGAGTAGGAGTTGATTGAGCCCTGACGTGCCTACTCATTCCTGCTTGTTTGTCATGCCTGCTACTGCTTAGAGTTGAGTCAGGTCTGATTCATCGGGGATGAATTGGAATGTGGTGAACATGTCCTACTGTTGAGAGCTAAGTGTGTGAACATGATTTGGTAAAGGTAGCGGTGAGAGGCCATGTAGGATTACATGGTGGGTTTTCTCATTACAGCCGTTCTCAGGAACTGAGTTCTGTGTTTGTGATCCATGAATAGTTACTACCACACATTGGGTTCCGGTAACTCGGCCCCTCTCGACTTATTAATCAATTCGATCTCTGTCCAGGTGTTGCAACTAGTTTCTGGTGTTTGTAGGTAGTGTTAGTAGTCTACCAAGTGGCACCCGGTACAGGTGGGCTTGGGACAGACTAGGCATAGTGGCATGGTGTACCAAGTAGCACCCGGATGGTGGGCTTGGGAACCCTGCACACATCGTTTGGGGCCATGAGCGACAACCCGGCTGGATCTCCTTGCGGATGGAACTCGAATAGGCGATACACCTGGATGAGAGACTTGTGTGATTAGTCAGGTCATGGTTGACTCCCTCGCCAGGCTTCCGCTTGAAGGTTGTCGAGGTACACGACGTGTACATGGTGGTAAGTGGCGAGAGCATGTGTGAAGAAGTACACCCCTGCAGGGTTATCATTATCTATTCGAATAGCCGGATTCCTCGGATATGGAAACTTGGACCCCTTGCATAGTTCATAGACAAGTGAAAGTGGATACTCTAAAATGCGCAAGATAAGCGTGTGTGTTATGGATGGCGTTCTCGTAGGAAGACGGGAGCAGATCCATAGTGGTGTATTGATATGGTGAATATGTGGACTCGTGTGCGCTACCTCAAAAGAGTTACTTGCAGTCGTAGTTCAGGTTAGCCACTGAGTCAAGCTGGCTTGCTGCAGTTAAACTCCACCACCCCTTTGTTGATACCGATGCATATGTAGATAGTTCTGATGTACGTCTTGTTGGGTACATTTGTACTCATGTTTGCTTATTTTATGTTTTGCAGAGAGACTTCAGTCTCGCTAGTAGTTCAGCATGGAATTCGACGTTTAGCTTGTTACCACAGCTACGATCTTGTACCATTGGGAGGGTCTTGTAGATAGTCAGGCTTCTCAACCTTCTTCATTTGTAGTTGTATGTACTCAGACAAGTTAAGCTTCCGCATGTGCTTGTTGCTTGTATGCTCTGTATGTTGGGTCATGAGACCCATGTTTGTAATATCTCGCTCCTCGGAGCCTAATGAATACATACTCTGAGTCGTAGAGTCTTGTTGTGATGCCATGTTGTACTGCACATATTGAGCATATTGTGTGTATGACTGAAATGCTTGGTATGTGTGGGATCTGACAACCTAGTTGTTTATCCTTGGTAGCCTCTCTTATGGGGAAATATAGTCTTGTGCTTCCATTAGCCATAGTAGTCCGCTATAGCCCGGTTCACCGGAGTCCTGCTAGCCCACAACTACTCCTCCGGAACACTTGACTGGCCGACATGTGATTCACTTTGTTCATGTGTCTGTCCCTTCGGGGAAATGTCACGCGGTGACATCTGGAGTCCTGCTTAGCCTGCTACAGCCCGGATCACCGGAGTCTTGTTAGCCCAGTGCTAGAGCCCGGATTCGCACGTTGCTGACCGACATGCTCGATGATGATTCATGTATGCATGTCCCTGTAAGTTAGTGCCACTTTGGGTTCACGACTAGTCATGTCGGCCCGGGTTCTTTGTCCTCTGCATGCCAGCGACACTATCATAGGAGAAGCTGGTGCTAGCTATGGGCTCTTGGAGACGTGTTGAGCGCGATGGTGTGCTCGGCTTCGAGCTACAACGGCTCCAGCCACGGCGGCGACGAGGCACGGCGGCGGCGAGCTTCGGCCATGGTGGTCAGTGGGGCTAGATGAGGAAATCGACAAGGGGAGAGAGGGTTTGGGAGCAGGAGCTCAAAGTGAGTCGAACGGGAGGGTCAGCGAGCTCGGGGAAGCAGCGAAGGCAGCAAATCGACAGCGACGATTTTTGGTGGCCGACGAGGGCAACGGCATTGCAGGCGGCATCCAGGGGCTTCCGGCATTGGGCGGCTCGGTGAGGAGGAGGAGAGGGACTCGGCGGAGCTCGTGGGCAGCTCCAGGGGGCGAGGGAGAGGCGATGGCCATGGTGATGCTCATCGGCGGAGGAGCATCACCGGGCGCGTTCGGTGAGGAGAACAGAGGAGGGGGAGGCGTTCGGGGGAGAGAGGGATGAACGAGGGGGTCGAGGCGGCGCCGAGGAGAGGACGCGAGGCGTCGCGGTGGCCAGGCGACGCAGGCAGGCAGCCTGGTGGCGTGGCGCCCGCGGGCGCGCCGTGCGCTGTCCCTCCTCTGCCTACTGGCAGAGGTTAGGGATGACTGGCACCGAGCCAGGTGGGCTGGGCCAGCATAGGTGCGGCCCAGGTTGGCTTTTCTCTCTCTCTCTCTTTATTCTGTTTTTGTTTTTCTATTTTTTGCAGTTTGTTTGCGATTTAGTTTTAACGCCAAATTAACTTTAAACTTCATGAAAATAATTGTGATAGCTAAGTGGACTTATCCAAAGCCACACAACAATTTACAGAATTATTAAACATATATTTATTATATAATAAATATATATCCAATTCAAATAGCTATTGAATTAATTTCAAATGCCCAAAATAAATATTTCTGAGACTCCAAAAATACAGTCAGGACCCCGACTCTAAGACACACCGATCTAGCCTGTAACAACAAATATCACCTTGTGGCCTCACACACGGTATTCCCACGGGTGTCGCCTTACCATGGCCCGGGATCGTTTGCACCTTTTGGCTCACATATATGCTAATGTCGCTAGCATAAATATGACAGAGAACCCGGGCCGACATGACTAGTCGTGAACCCAAAGTGGCACAAACTTATGGGGACAGGCATACATGAATCGACATCGAGCATGTCGGTCAGCAGCTTGTGAATCTGGGCTGTAGCAACTGGGCTAACAGGACTCCGGGAACCCGGGCTGTAGCAGGCTAGCAGGACTCCGGATGTCACCGCGTGAAATTTCCCCGAAGGGACAGACACAGGAACGAAGTGAATCACATGCCGGCCAGTCTAAGTGTTCCGGAGCAGTAGTGCTGGGCTAGCAGGATTCCGGTGAACCGGGCTGTAGCGGACTACTATGACTCATGGAAGAAAAAGACTACATTTCCCCATAAGAGAGGCTACCAAGGATAAAAAACTAGGTTGTCGGATCCCACACATACCAAGCATTTCAATCATACACACAATATGCTCGATATGTGTAATACAACATGGCATCACAACAAAACTCTATGACTCAAAGTATATATTCATTAGGCTCCGAAGAGCCAAGAATTACAAACATGGGTCTCATGACCCAACATACAGAGCATACAAGCAACAAGCACATGCGGAAGGATAACTTGTCTGAGTACAGACAACTACAAATGAAAAAGGCTGAGAAGCCTGACTATCTACAAGACCCTCCCAAGGGTACAAGATCGTAGCTGAGGTAACAAGCTAAACTTCGAAGTCCACGGGATACTACTAGTGAGACTGAACTCTCTCTCCAAAACATAAATTAAGCAAACGTGAGTACAAATGTACCCAGCAAGAATTACATCAGAACTAACTACATATGCATCGGTATAATCAAAGGGGTGGTGGAGTTTAACTGCAGCAAGCTAGCATTGACTCAGTGGCTAACCTGAACTACGACTGCAAGTAACTCTTTTGAGGTGGTGCACACGAGTCAACAAATTCACCATACCAATACACCAATATGGATCCGCTCCCGTCTCCCTACGAGAACTCCATCCAAAGCACTCACCCTTATCTTGCGCATTTTAGAGTATCCACTTTCACTTGTCTATGAACTATGCAAGGGGTTCAAGTTTCCATATCCGAGGAATCCGGCTATTCGAATAGATAATGAAAACCATGCAGGAGTGTACTTCTTCACACACGCTCTCGCCACTTACCGCCATGTACATGTCGTGTACCTCGGCAACCTTCAAGCGGAAGCCTGGCAACGGAGTCGGCCATGACCTGACTAACCACACAAGTCTCTCGTCCTGGTTTATCGCCTATTCGGGTTCCATCCGCAAGGAGATCCGGCTGGGGAGTCGCTCACGGCCCCAAACGATGTGTGCAGGGTTCCCAAGCCCACCATCCAGGTGCCACTTGGTACACCGTGCCACTGTGCCTAGTCTGTCCCAAGCCCACATGTACCGGGTGCCACTTGGTAGACTACTAACACTACCTACAAACACCAGAAACTAGTTGCAACTCCTGGACAGAGATCGAGTTGATTAATAAGCCAAGAGGGGCAGAGTTACCGGAACCCAATGTGTGGTAGTAACTGTTCATGGATGACAAACACAGAACTCAGTTCCTGAGAACGGCTGCAATGAGACAACCCACCATGTACTCCTACATGGCCTCTCACCTCTACCTTTACCAAATCGTGTTCACACACTTAGCTCTCAATGGTAGGACATGTTCACCATGTTCCAATTCATTCCCGATGAATCAGACCCGACTCAACTCTAAGAAGTAGCAGGCATGACAACAAGCATGAATGAGTAGGCACATCTGGGCTCAAACAATTCCTACTCATGCTAGTGGGTTTCATCTATTTACTATGGCAATGACAGGTCATGCAGAGGAAGGGGTTCAACTACCGCAGCATGTAACAGTTGAATCGTTGTTGTCCTAATGCAGTAAAAGAGAGAAGCAGCGAGATAATAGGATTGTATCGGAATGAACAAGGGGGTTTTGCTTTCCTGGCACTTCCGAAGATATTAGTGCTCTTCATCGGTGTCATCGAACTCATCGTCGGGATACGCCTACCGAGAGGGGACAAGCACCGGAAATAGAGAAGAACACAATCAATGCAAATGCGACAATACGATGCATGATTAGGGCATGTATATGTGATGTTGTTTGTGCTAATGCAAACAGCAACAAGTTCAATGGAGCTCATTTAAATCAAGGATTCAAATGCAATTCCAAACTTAAGCATTTTAAATGTCCTTTATGTGTTTTCATATATACAGCAGGTTTAGGTTGGTTTTTCATGCATGAAACTAGTATAGATGGATAGATTGAATTTTTATGATAATTTTTCATGTACAATTTATTTCATTCTGAGCTATGGTTGAATTTCTATGATTTTTAGAAGTTTGGGGTATTTTCTGAAATTTATAAATCGTTTCTGATTTATTTTAATTCTAGAAAACTTTACTGCGTCAGCACTGTGTCATCATGACGTCAGCAGGTCAATAGGGCGCGGTCCAGGTCAAACCTGACCTGTGGGGCCTGCACGTGAGTGAAACAGGGCAGGAACAGAGGCTGACTTGTGGGGCCAGGGCAACAGCCATGTCAGCACGGTCAAAGCTGATGCGTGGGTCCCGCAGGGTTATAACTAATCTAAGCAGAAATGAAGCTGGGGTTAATTAGGGCATGGGGCCCATTTGTAAGTGAGAAAGGGGGGTTAATTAGGGGGTGATTAGCCCCTAACAGTTGTTGTCACCGGCGGCTAATCGCCGGCGAGCACACAGACGCGGCGAAGTCGCCCTTCCGGCTAACTCCGGCGATGGATGGATGTGTGGCTGGGTTCTACGGGAAGCTGGCATCACAGCGCGTCCGACGGTGGTTTCGGGAATGCCCGAGGTGGACGGTAGCGACGACGACGACATCAACAGCGGCGGCCGGGGCTCGGGCGTGCTTGGGGTCGAGGCTACGGCGTGCTAACGGATGACCCGAAGCGCTTGAGAGGCTCTACGGTGTGCGACGAGCTTGCTGGACATGCTGGCGTGACCAAATGGTTGCCAGAGCAACGCCGGCGACAAGCTCTTGCGGCGGTGGGTTTTGGTCATCGGCGAAGCGGCAGCTACGGCGTGCAAACGAGAAAACGGAGAGGGGGAGGAGCAGCAGCAGCTCACAGCGGTTGCAGCAGGCGTCGAAGCGGGCTCGAGGAAGCTTGAGAGGCGGCGAATCGACGGCGACGATCTCTGGTGGCCAACGAAGGAAACGGCAGCGGTGGCGGCGTTGCAGCTCGTCCGGGGCCTCGTGGCTCGTCGAGGGGGTCGGGGATGTCGAGACGGAGCTCGCAAGCACGGAGAGGGGTCGAGGGGGAGGCGGTGGCCGCGGCAACGACGAGCAGCGGTGACGGCTCCGCTCGGCTTCGGAAGAGAGAGCGAGAGCAGAGGAGAGGAGTGCCACGGGGAAGAGTGAGAGGGGTCAGGGGGTTGCGTGGCGTGTTCAAGGCGTCGAGGGAGTGAAGCAGGCAGGGTGGAGGTGGACTGCACGTGGCCAGTAGGCGGCGAGCACGCGCCCGTGTCCTTCTGTCCAAGGAGGAAGACGACAGGGGGCAGTGGTGGTGGGCTGGGCTGCCAGCTACAGTACTGGGCCTGTTGGTGGCCGCCAGTAAGCTTCTGCCAGGTAAGTCCCTCTCTCTCTTTTTATTTTTGTTTTCTATTTTCTATTGTTTGTTTTGATTTGATCTAAATACCAAGTCAATTTGAAACTTCATGGAAATAATTGTGTGAGCTAAGTGGTCTTATCCAAAGCCACACAACAATTTTCAGAATTATTGAACATATATTTCTTATATAATAAATATATATCCAATTCAAATAGTTATTGAATTAATTTCAAATGCCCAAAATAAATATTTCTGAGACTCCAAAAATATTGGTTTGAATTTTACCTCTTGCCAATATTTTTTACAGAATAACAAGAACATTTCATTGGACTCATTTGAAAAGATTTTTAATGTTGATTATTTCTGAAGTGACTTTCTACGGTTTCAACTAACCTCAATTCAACTTTCAGAATTTAGACATGATGCATGGATGCTCTCTTATGCAACTATTGGAAACAATTCTAGGGCTGTGACAACTCACCCCCACTAAACAAGAATCTCATCCCGAGATTCAAGACGTGAGGTAAGAAGACAGAGGGGGCACAAAGCTGACATGTTCTTCGTGATCCAATTGCCCTTCTCGGAGATGTTGATTCATTGCTCCAATTGATCTTCATGTCTTTGCTTTCGAGATCTTCATCGAACATGATGATGACGGAAAGAGACTCTACCAAAATTGATCTTCTGGAAGATCGAACAACTCACGATCAACTTATGGGGTGAGATGTAGGAACATATCTCGAGCTGAGACACAAAACACATATCGAGAGGGGAGGAAAGAAACAAATGACGAGGTTTCAATTTGGCAGGCTACAAATCCACACTTGACTAAGATGGAGCATGAATTTCAAAGTAGCAAGGAGATAATTGCCATGATTTCTTAACATGATACCTTAAGGAAGGTGACTCATAGAATTATCCCCTTAGGTGGCAAAAAGAATTTCTTTTGATACAAAGATCATAGAAGCTTTTTATACCAGCCTAAGGCAATCACAATCGATCATTTGATGGAGTTGGAAAAAGATGGCATACTCACACTAGAATGGATGATGTGGACTACCTTGTTGAAGACAACGCGATGAGTGATTTTTGCTTATCATTGGAGATGGATGGACCCATGGTAAGCCCACTTTGAAGATAATCGTGAGTACTAATTACCGAGAGGGCAACCCATGGTAGGATTGGCACAATGGAGTGCAAGCTAGGAACAAAATGCAAATGGTGGGAATGTTCCAACCATCATATCTGCCTGAGATTCAGATCTGGTTAGAAACAGGATACTTCAGACTCAACATGTCTGAAAAGAAGAGTTGCAACCCAAATCGACGAGATGATGTTGCGAGATTCTCGGGAGATGAACTAAGATAGCAAGCTCTAAGACATGAGCGGGTTCTTCTACTCACATGTGAACACGCTGTCCCAGACAACATGACCACATAGTAGTCTTATAATAAAATACTACCGAGTTCAGGTGGGGAACCATCATCGAGGATATCGTGCATTACCATGGATTAGCACTTAACTCCTTCTCCTAGAACAAATCAGTTAGTGGCTTGGTGTGCTAGGGACACATATGGACTGGAGGTAGCGAGCCTATCAAACCATAGAATACTTCGCACATGCATGACTAACATGGGATGATTCCAAAGGAAGCAGAACAAGCTTTCTTGAATCCACGGCGGAAACTTGCATCGGATGCACATGAATTAGAGGAAGTCACATCTTTCAACCGGACATATGCTTCATGAACGGAACATGAAGATAATGCTTATAAGGATTCCAATACTAGCTGGATGTTCAACATGAATCATGGAGAAGGTAGTAGTGTTGTTGATGGGCTCAACAACAATTCATCCAGGTTTCCATGGAGATGGAATTCCATAATTATGTGGACAAGTGATAGCATTGGTCAGACCCAAAAGATATAATGGTGTATGCTCGAGGGATCAACCACGAGTAAGACAGCATTACGAATATCGTTGGTTATGATTTGATTTGACGATGGCCCACACTCAAATCAAGGTTTGGGGCAAGACGATAAGTCCAACAACTGATCACAGGGACCAATCGATGAAGATATCATCTTTCTTCAACAACCACACGAACACAAGGATATCCCTTTGAAAATGAACTAAGTGGGACAAGATTTCATCTTCCAACTCTCCAAGTTATTGTTTAGCTTATTGAACGAGTTCACGGGTATCCAACATAGAGTCTTGGAGAATAGGTGGCTTAGAGGAAAACCAACATGATCACGAGCTCAACATAACATTCAGGGGAAAACCTGGTAATACTTCCGAGAAGATATCCGGAAAATCACGAACCACTGATATGTCTCTAAGGTCGAGAACAATCTTGCTTTCCAGGGCAAGACGATATGATCAAGGGAGCGAGGGATTGACACAATCATAACTCATTGATTGAAGAGTGCACCTGAAATAAGGACTAGGTAGCACGATCAATCTTAGAATGATGATTCAATAACAAGCATGCTAAGAATGAGAGTATTGTCCATTAACTACCAAGCAGCGGAGTTGCTAGGAGTATTGATTTCACACATCTCAATTCACTTGTCGGCATTCCGGTCACAACAACACAGTGACCGAGAAACGAATAATGATGGCGAGAAGTATCACTGTAGTAGGAATTCATAAGATGGCGTGCAATTCCCATGACATTCTTGATATAAAGATGGTAATACCCCAAGGTAGAACAGAACAAAAAACTGGATTTGCATTTTGATCTGTGGAATACAACTACTTTGACCCAATCCTAGATATGGATGAGGTACTGGAGTTTGTCTTTCCCAGTCATTCCGTAATAGAATGGCTTGACAGACCACAAGAATAGTAGGCATCGATGAACACGATCGCACACATACTCTTGACTATCAATTGATAGATGAAGGTCGGAATACAACTGAAGGGGGGACAATTCAAAGGAACATATAACTTTCCGAGTTGTGAATGCATAGATTAGTATATCAAACGAGTTCAACATATTTCTTCCGGATAACCCATGCAGAAAGGTAGAATTGGCAAAATCACAATTATGAATGGAGAACTCTTCAGGAGTACTCCAATGGTGATCTTTTGGTTCAACGAACTTATGCCTTAATGGTTCATGGTATTTGGAAGAAGGAAATACCACGAACCTCGAGGACTATCGCAAAGGTTACTAATATCCTAAAGGAACTAGCAACAATATCAACAGGAAGTGAACAGAGTGATTCTTGGGTCAAGAACACAGAAGTAGAATACCTACTACTAAATGGCATCATGGGATGCTTTCAAGAATAATGGCCAGAATCATCACACTGGGATACGAAAGCATTGCTAAATTCTCGAGGACAACTAGGGTCATAATACTAACTCCAACATACACGTCAAGGCAACGGAGTACCTCAACACACCGATTAGTCTGCTTAATCTAGCCCAAAAATACAACGGGAACATGGAGGAAAGATTTCCAAGTGCATCAGACAATTAGAAACCAGGGATGACTCGGACAGCATAACGGCTGTAAATGTTCAGATTTGAGACATCCTGCAAAAATGGTGGCATAACCACTCAACATCACAATATCAAGGTTCTGAGGCCAGCTATGAACATATGGAAGTAGTAGGAAATGAACTGGAGCTTGAACTCAACAATCCTAGGCAACTACAGTTTAGTAACACGTCATCCTGAGAGATAGAAGAGAAGCCTAGTTCTTAACCCCCGTAGAAAAGAAGAGGTTGACTCAGAGCAGAAGGCATAAGGTACATGAGTAAAAAGAGCCTTACGTTCCCTTCCACAATCAATTCCCTTATATAACTAAAGCATTTCTAGACTCGACTTCGACCAGTTTGGCTTGGTAATCCTACAGTCAGTTAGGCTCTGATACCATGCCACGGTGCCTAGTCTATCCCAAGCCCACCTGTACCGGGTGCCACTTGGTAGATTACTAACACAACCTACAAACACCAGAAACTAGTTGCAACTCCTGGATAGAGATTGAGTTGATTAATAAGTCGAGAGGGGCACTTAAGCATTCCAATGCGTGGTAGTAGCTGTTCATGGATCACAAACACGGAACTCAGTTCCTAAGGACGGCTTCAATGAGACAACCCACCATGTACTCCTACATGGCCTCTCACCGATACCTTTACCAAATCGTGTTCACACACTTAGCTCACAACAGTAGGACATGTTCTCACACCTCTAATTCATCCCCGATGAATCAGACCTGACTCAACTCTAAGCAATAGCAGGCATGACAAACAAGCATGAATGAGTAGGCACGCAACGGCGCAAACAACTCCTACTCATGCTAGTGGGTTTCATCTATTTACTGTGGCAATGACAGGTCATGCAAGGAAAGGGGTTCAACTACCGCATCATGTAACAGTTGAAGCGTTGTTGTCCTAATGCAGTAAAAGAGAGCAGGAGCGAGAGAGTGGGAAGGGGGTTTTGCTTGCCTGGCACTTCTGAAGATAGTATAGTTCTTCATCGGTGTCATCGATCTCATCGTCGAAACATACATCTACCGAGGGGGAACAAACACCGGCAAACACGGAAATAATACAACCAATGCAATGCACAATATGATGCATGATCATGACATGTCAATATGCTGTGATTTGAGCTAATGCAGCTATGAACAGAAGGGTTTGAGTTGATTTGAACTCAAGGTTCAAATTCAGATTCAAGCTATGAATTCAAATAGTGCATGATCATGTTTTGAACTAAACAGTGAGGTTAAGTTGTTTAAACATGCATGAAACCAATACATATGGATAGATTGGATTTTTATGATCATTTTTCATATATAAATTATTTCATTTGGAGTTACGGTTGAATTTCCATGTTTTTTTAGAAGTTTATACTATTTTCTGGAATTTCCTAGTTTATTTTAATCCAGAAAATGTATTATTGCGTCAGCACTACGTCATTGCGACGTCAGCAGGTCAAATGGGTCGGTCCAGGTCAAACCTGACCAATGGGGTCCACTCATCAGTGACTCAGTCAACTAACAGGGTTAATTAGCACTAACTAACAGTTAATCTAGGCTAATTAGTCCCTGGACCCACACGTCAGTGACTGTGGGTTTAAAATTAAGTTAATATAACACTTAGCTAATCAATAGGGGCTAGAGCCCACATGTCAGTGGCTAACCTAACTAACCTAAATAGGATTATCACTAACTAACTTAGTTAGCCATGCGGGGACCGCATGTCAGTGAGAGAGAGGGTTCAAACCCCTGGTCAGACGGGGTCAACCTGCCGGCATTTAGCCGCCGGCATGGCCGGACGCGGCGGAGATCGTCATAAATGCTACTCCGGCCACGGTTCGAAGCACAAGTGGACGCTATGGGTAGCTGACGGTGTGGCGCGTCCAACGGTGGCCTTGGATGAAGCTGGGGTGGCCGGAAACGATGACGACGACGAGTCAGGCGGCGGCCGAAGCTCGGGTGTTCGCGGAATCGGCGCTGCGGTGTGCCAATGAGCGCAGCAAGGCACTGGGGAGACTCTACGCGCGGCGGTGAGCATGTTGGGCGCACGCCCGTTGTCACATCCCTAGTTCTGGTATGATCTAGGCTTGCTTTGTGCATCATGTTTAAGTTTCAAATGAAATTGAAATGGGGAATGTTTCAAACCCTAGCACCAAAGCAAATTCAAATAGATTCAAATTTAAAATGGAATTTCAATGAACCCAAAATGCTCTTCAAAAATGTTCATGCTCTTTGGAAAATTTTGGAAACAACAACAAGAGGTGACGCACATTTTTGCTAAACATTTTGGATTTTTGAATGAACCCATATGTATTTGGATTGGAGCTGTTTAAAATAATATAAATTTTTTAAAGGCTCCAAAAATGTTGTAAATTGGTGAGGGCCTCTGGTATATTATAACTAGTGGTCACAAGGAATCCCAACATTTTTATATTTGTGCTAGTATTTATTTTAAGTCGAAAATAAATGTCAGAAATAGAAAAGAAAACAAAAAAGGGAAAAACCCTTACCTTGCGCTTACCTGTCCAGCTGGCCGGCCTGCTACTATGCGGCCCAGCCCACAGCGTAGTGCCAGTCACCCTCAACCTCCCGCCAGGAGGATGACAGGCGCGTGGCCACCGCACGCAAGCACGCGTCCGGCCACCTCCTGCTTGCTGCCTTCCTCTGGACGTCCCTGGAGACGCCACGCACCCCTGGACCTCTGTCACTCTCTCCCGTGCTCCTCCCCTCCTCTGTTTTCTCTTCCCCGCAGCGCCACCGAGCGCACCCGACGCCAGCGCTCGCCGTTGCCGCGACCACAGCCTACCCCGTGCCTCTCCGACGTGACTTCGAGCTCCACCGTCGACCTCTACTCCATCTCCATCGAGCCACACGACGGAAAGATCCCCGTAGCCATGTCCCTGACATCTTCTTCCTCCTCTGGTCACCGAGATCGTCGACGACCGTGCTCCCGCTCCGGCGCGTCCCCGAGCCCGCTGGCCTTCTCCTCCGCCTCCCAGTGAACCCCGCCGTCTTTTTCCCTGCTCCCCGATCTTGATTTCGTCTCCTAGCCACGTTAGCCGTCGGAACCGAAACCTCACCGCCGTCGGCCATGTTGTTGCTTTGGCCACAGACGCGTAAGCTCGAAACCGAGTGCGTCATGGTGCTTAGAAGCTTCCCAGCAAACCCACGCACCCACTGGCTCCTCCTTCCATGCACCGTAGCGCCAAAACCGACCCCACCCAAACTCCGGCTGTTGCCACGAGCTCATTTTCGGCGAGCTCCGGCCACCCCAGCTGCTGCCGCTTGTTGCAATGGATGCGCGCGAGTCCCAGCGTCCCGTATCTGCAAACCACGCTCAAAACCATCGCCTGTAGCTCAATCCCGAGCAGACTCCGCCGCGGCTCGAGGTCGTCACCGGCCGAACTCCGGCGAGGCCGACGTGGCTATCATTAGCGCCTAATCCCGTAGCCTAATCCACCCCACCAGCCGCTGACTGTGGGCCCCAGGGCCAAGTCAAACCATGGTCAGTGCGGGTTTGACCTGGGCTTAACCATTGTGTCACTCACATGTGGCCCCCACACGTCAGGTTTGACCCAGGTTGACTGCTGACGCAGTGCTGACCTCAAGCTGACGCAATAAATGATTGCTGGAATTATTTTAACTCAGGAAATTCCAGAATATTGCTTAAACTTCAAAAAATGATAATAATTCAACCATAGCTCAGAATGAAATAATTTATATATGAAAAATTATCAGAAAAATGCAAGGAATCCATTTATGCCAGTTCCATGCATGAAAAACCAACTTATACATCCTGTATAAGTGAAAACATAACATGGGCATTTTAAATGCTTCATTTTCAATTTGCATTTGAATCTTTGATTCAAATGGGCTTCAACCAACTTGGTAGCATCTTGCATTAGACCAAACACTACCATTTGCACATGTCATGTTCATGCATCATATTGTTGCATTTCTTTGTGTATTGATTGCCGGCACCATTTCTTCTCGATAGGTTCCACTCCGGAAGGTGTTCCCGAGTAATGCCCCTTCGTCAGAGGAGCAGTGCCCCTTCGTCGTTCTATCAGGCAAGCCACCCCCCTTGAGCATTTCGATAAATCCCACTCTCTCGCTCCTGCTCCTTATACTGCATTAGGACAACAACGATTCAACTGCTACTTTTCTGCTGCGGTAGTTAAACCCATTCCTCTGCATGACATGTCATTGCCACATTAAATAGTTGAAACCCACTAGCATGAGTAGGAGTTGCTTGAGCCTTGACGTTCCTACTCATCCATGCTTGTTTTCTTTATGCCAGCTATGCTTAGAGTTGTGTCAGGTCTAATTCATCGGGAATGAATCGGAGTGGTGAACCTGTCCTACCGATAAAGGCTAAGTGTGTGAACACGTTTTGGTAAAGGTAGCGATGAGAGGCCATGTAGGAGTACATGGTGGGTTGTCTCATTGGAACCGTCCTTAAGCACTAAGTTCTGTGTATGTTATGCAGGTCCAGTCACTACCACACATTGGGTTCCGGTTATCCGGCCCCTCTCGGCTTATTAATCCACTTGATACCTGTCCATGAGTTGCAACTAGTTTCTGGCGTTTGTAGGTAGTGCTACTTGTCTACCAGGTGGTGTCCGATGGGACGAGCTTGGGATAGACTAGGCACCATGGCACAGTGTACCAAGTGGCACCCGGATGGTGGGCTTGGGAACCATGCACACATCGTTTGGGGCCGTACTGGAGACTTCGGCCGGAACTCCTTGCGGATGGAACTCGAATAGGCGATAAAATTGGACGAGAGACTTTTTTGGTTAGTCAGGTCGTGGCCGACACCCTCGCCTGGATTCTGCTTGAATCTTGCCGAGGTACATGACGTGTATAGGGCGATAAGTGGCGACAACGTGTGTGAAGAAGTACACCCCTGCAGGGTTAACATTATCTATTCAAATAGCCGTTTTCCTAGGATATGGAAACTTGGAGGACTTATGTAGTACATAGACAACTTGAAGTGGCTACTCTAAAATACGCAAGATAAGCGTGAGTGCTATGGATGGCCTTCTCGTAGGGAGACCGGAACAGATCCATAGTGGAGTTTTGATATGGTGAATATGTGGACTCGTGTGCGTCTCCTCACCTCAAAGAAGTTTCTGATACTCCTAGTATAGGTTAGCCACTGAGTCAAAGCTGGCTTGCTGCTGTTAAAACACCACCACCCCCCTTGTTGATAATGTTGCATACGTAGATAGTTCTGATGTAAGACTTGCTGAGTACCTTCGTACTCACGTTTGCTTATTTATGTTTTGCAGTTGGTTACACTAGTGACTTCGATGAGTAGCTTGTATCCCAGCTACGATCTTGTACCCTTGGGAGGGTCTTGTAGATAGTCAGGCTTCTCAACCTTTTTCTTTTGTAGTTGTCTGTACTCAGACATGTAATGCTTCCATTGTTTGTATGCTCTGAATGATGGGTCATGAGACCCCTGTTTGTATTGAATGCTATGTGGCTCTTCTGGGCCTTTATCTATATGAGTTGAGTTATGTTGTGATGCCATGTTGTACAACACATACTTGCATGTTATGCGTACGCGTAACGTGTATTGCTATGTGTGGGATCCGACAATCTAGTTGTTTATCCTTGGTAGCCTCTCTTATGGGGAAATGTGGTCTAGTGCTTCCACTTAGCCTTGGTAGTCCACTACATCCTGGTTTACCGGAGTCCTGTTAGCCCAGCACTACTACTCCGGAACACTTAGACTGGTTGGCATGTGATTCACTTTGTTCCTATGTCTGTCCCTTCGGGGAAATGTCACGCGGAGACATCCGGAGTCCTGTTAGCCTGCTACAGCCCTGGTTCCCAGAGTCCTATTAGCCCAGTTGCTACAGCCCGGATTCATACGCTGTTGACCGACATGCTCGAGGTTGATTCATGTATGCTTGTCCCTGTAATTTAGTGCCACTTTGGGTTCACGACTAGTCATGTCGGCCCAGGTTCCCTGTCATATGGATGCTAGCGACACTATCATATACGTGAGCCAAAAGGCGCAAACGGTCCCGGGCCATGGTAAGGCGACACCCGTGGGGATACCGTGCGTGAGGCCGCAAAGTGATATGATGTGTTACATGCTAGATCGGTGTGACTTAGGATCGGGGTCCCGACGGCGTTGGTATCAGAGCCTGACTGACTGTAGGATTACCAAGCCAAACTGGTCGAAGTTGAGTCTATAAATGCTTTAGTTATATAAGGGAATTGATTGTGGAAGGGAACGTAAGGCTCTTTTTACTCCTTTACCTCATGTCATTCTTTCTGAGTCAGCCTCTTCTTTTCTACGAGGGTTAAGGACTAGGCTTCTCCTCTATCTCTCAGGATGACGTGTTACTAAACAGTAAAGTCTTACAATTGTTGGGTTTGTGTCTCTGTTCAGTTCTACTACTTCCGTGTGTCATCAGTTTGACCCAGCACCTTGATATTATGATGCTTAGTGATTATGTTGTTCCTTTGATGAATGTCTCAAAATCTTTTTTTGAGCATTTACAGCCGTTATGCTGCCGAAATTGTCCTAGGATTTCAAGAGTTTCCAATGCTTTTGCATTACATTCTGCATTCTTATGTCGAGGCTAATTCCATCCTTGTTTCCTTGGTTTCTGTGCCAGGATGTCATCTGCTAAACGAGGTTCAGTTGTTCATAGAAAGAACCACAGGGATGGTAGGGATGAGGATCCTCCTGACTAGCCTTTGATGGCGGAGTTCTTGTTAGCATCCAAGAGGAACAAGCGTGAGGCTAACCACTTGCTGGCACAGATTGAGCAGAACACCGCACATCAGCGTAAGAAGTTGGTTTCCATCACTGACTTCATTGGTCTGAAACCACCCACCTTCCATCATTCCATTGAGCCACTCGATGCAGATGACTGGCTCCGAAGCATCACTCTTAAGCTGTGTTCTGCGAACGTGGCTGAAGGTGACAAGGTCACCTATGCTACCTATCACCTGGAAGGTCCTGCTAGTATTTAGTGGCAGAGCTATGAGGCTATGCTTCCAGCTGGCCAGATTCCTAGCTGGAGGGATTTCACCGAGGCTTTTCGTGAGCACCACATTCCTCAGGCTCTCATTGACCGCAAGAGTCAGGAGTTCTGTTGTTTTACCCAGGGTAAGCTACCTGTCGATGCTTACAGTAGAGAGTTTGGAAACCTCGCCCGCTATGCTACAGAAGAAGTGTCCATGGACACCAAGAAGCAGGGTAGGTTCCGGAAGGGTCTCAACCATAAGTTGCGTCATGATCTCCACCTGCATCATTGTGATACTTTCCAGGCTCTTGTGAATAAGGCCATTAATGCAGAGACAACTCAGCTCACTTATGAGAAGTCTCGTAAGCACAACCGTGATCTGGGTTCTTCCTCCTGCTCTGGCTCTCAGAAGCGATGGATTTGGATTCCGAACTCAGCTCTTTCACCTGGATAAGCATCAAGGCCATCCGATGTGGCACCTCACCCAGCTCAGCAACGTGCTCCACCCAAGCCTATTAGTGGACCACTTGCCAATGTAGGTCCACGTCCTACCTCAGGAACTTGCTTCACCTGCGGAGAACCGGGACACTATGCACGTGACTGCCCTCAGTCCAGTTATACTCCACCCCAGTCTAAGAGGTCTGTTGGCCGTGAAAAGCCATTAGGCAAGATGATCAGTACCAAGCCAACCACCACTAGATGAGCATGTGTGCACCACGTCTTAGCTACAGAAGCTCAAGATGATCCCGACGTCGTATTGGGAACGCTTCTTGTCAATTGTCACCCAGCTTCAGTTCTGTTCGATACTGGAGCATCTCACTCCTTCATATCTGAAGGTTATGCTCGGTTGCACGACATGTCATTTTGTGATATGCCAACTCCACTAATAATCCAGACTCCTGGTTCCAAATGGCAAACCTCCAAGGTAAGCCATGGTAATGAAATCCTTGTTGACAGACTAGTATTCCTTGCTTCTTTGATATCTCTCAAGTCTTCAGATATTAACATCATCTTGGGCATGGACTGGATGACAGCTCATCATGCCAAGATCGATTCTTACACTAGATCTGTTCAACTTACACATCCATCTGGCAAAATAGTCACTGTCTCCACTAGAGTTGCAAGGCGTCAACTCTATTCTCTTAATGCCAGCCCTCTTCCAGACCTTGAAGATATTCCGGTAGTCCGTGACTTCCCGGATGTCTTTCTAGAAGAACTGCCAGGTGTCCCACCTGACAGAGATGTAGAGTTTGTCATAGAACTTATCCCAGGAACTGTTCCAATCTCTAGGAGACCATACAAGATGGCACCTTTGGAGTTAGACGATCTTAAGAAACAACTTGATGAGTCCTTGCAAAAGGGTTTCATCCATCCCAGTTCTTCTCCTTGGGCTTCTCCTGTCCTCTTTGTCAAGAATAAGGATGGTACGGATCGGATGGTTGTAGATTATCGTCCCGTTAATGTGGTCAAGATAAAGAACAAGTATCCGCTCCCCAGGATCAATGAACTGCATGATCAGCTCACTGGATCCTCAGTCTTTTCGAAGATGGATTTGAGGTTAGGCTACCACCAAATCAAAATCATAAATGGGGACATCCCCAAAATGGCCTTTGTCACTCGTTATGGTCAATACGAGTACACCGTGATGTCTTTCGGCCTAACCAATGCTCCAGCTACTTTCTCCCAATTGATGAACTCAATCTTTATTGAGTACTTAGATAAGTTCGTTGTGGTTTACCTCGATGATATTCTTATTTACTCTAAGAACGAGGAAGAGCATGCCGAACATATTAGACTTGTGTTAGAAAAACTCAGAGAGCACCGCCTTTATGCCAAGTTCTCCAAGTGAGAATTTTGGTTGCCGGAAGTTACCTATCTGGGCCACGTGATCTCTGGTGAGGGCATTGCTGTCAATCCCGAGAGAGTTAAAGCCGTTCTCGATTGGACTCCACCCGAAACAGTCAAACAAGTTAGGAGTTTCCTTGGTCAAGCCAGTTATTGTCGCCGCTTCATTGAAAACTTCTCCAAAGTGGCCAAACCCCTCACAGAACTTCTCAAGAAAGATAAAAGGTTTGAGTGGACCCCATAGTGTGAGAACAGTTCTCAGGAACTGAAAAGACGCTTGACTTCTGCGCCCATACTCGTGCCACCGGATTTCACTAAAGACTTTGTTATCTATTGCGACGCTTCGCGTCAAGGACTAGGTTGCATTCTTATGCAGGATCGTCATGTGATTGCCTATGCATCTCGATAGTTGCATCCACATGAGGAAAATTATCCTACACATGATCTAGAGCTTGCAGCCGTAGTCTATGCACTTAAGACTTGGCGACATTACCTTCTTGGTAACCGTTGCGAAATCTACACTGACCATCAGAGTCTCAAGTATATCTTCACCCAACCGGATCTGAATCTTAGACAGAGACGTTGGTTGGAGTTGATCTTGGATTACGACTTAGGAATCACCTACACCCCAGGCAAAGGCAATGTCATGGCTGATGCTTTAAGTCGTAAATCCTATTGCAATAACCTCATGTTGCAACAATGTCAACCACCCCTCCATGAGGAATTCTGTAAGCTTAACTTTCACATAGCTCGTCATGGTTTTCTTTCTACCTTGGTGGCGAAACCTACCCTTACGGATCAGATCATAAAGGCTCAGAAGCATGATACGTGAATTTCCCGGATCAAGAAAAATATTTCCAAAGGAGTTGTTGGTTGTTTCTCTATGGATGAACGAGGTGTTGTTTACTTTGGAAACCGTTTGGTGGTTCCCAAATGTCAACAGATGCAGCAACTGATCCTTAAGGAGGCCCATGAATCTCCTCTCACGATTCATCCCAGTAGTACAAAGATGTCTCAGGACCTACGCCAGAGGTTCTGGTGGACTAGTATGAAGATAGAAACCGCTCATTATATTGCAAACTGTGACGTTTGTCGTCGTGTTAAGGTAGAGCATCAAAGACCTGCTGGCACCCTTCAACCTTTAGCTATTCCCGAGTGTAATTGGGACAAAGTTGGTATGGACTTCATCACCGGCTTTCCCAGGACCAGGAAAGGAAATAATGCTATCTTCATAGTCATTGATCTTCTTTCCAAAGTGGCTCACTTCCTACCTGTTCGAGAGAGTATCACTGCTAGTCAGCTCGCTGACTTATATATCTCCCGAATAGTGTCACTCCATGGTGTTCCACTAGAGATCAATTCAGACCGTGGCACTCTTTTCACCTCTCATTTCTAGGAAAGTTTCCAGAATGCCATGGGAACCCATCTTTCTTTCAGTACCGCTTTCCACCCTCACTCAAGTGGTCAGGTGGAAAGGGTCAACCAAATTCTCGAAGACATGCTTAGAGCTTGTGTTATCTCATTCGCTATGGATTGGGAGAAGTGTCTTCCTTTCGCCGAGTTTGCTTATAACACTAGTTATCAATCCAGTCTTAAGAAAGCACCCTTCGAGATTCTGTATGGACGAAGATGTCGAACACCTTTGAACTGGTCAGAAATCGGGGAAAGACAATTCTTTGGACCAGATGTGATCCAGGAAGCAGAAGATCAAGTTCGCATTATTCGTGCAAATTTGAAAACAGCCCAGTCTCGTCAAAAGAGCCAGTATGACCGTCATCATAAGGAAGTGGCTTATGAAGTTGATGACAATGCTTACCCTTGGGTTACTCCTTTGAAGGGTACCCATCGTTTCGATATCAAGGGCAAGTTGGCTCCTTGTTACATTGGTCCTTTTCGCATTCTCGCTAAACGAGGAGAGGTTGGCTACCAGTTGGAACTACGCCCACATCTTTCTCGAGTTCATGATGTCTTCCACGTCTCTCAACTCAGGCGTTGCTTCTCGGATCCCATCCGCGGAGTGGACCACGAAATGCTTGATCTCCAAGATAACCTCACCTATCGAGAGTACCCCGTTCGCATTCTATATCAAGCAGAGCGTGTCAATCGACGTCATAACATCAAGTCCCTCAAGGTTCAGTGGTCTCATCATTCCGAGAGAGAAGCTACCTGGGAGCAAGAAGATCGTCTTTGACTTGAGTACCCCGCTTTCTTTCCGCCGACTCCTGAATCTCGGGATGAGATTTTTCCGAGTGGGGGCGAGTTGTCACATCCCTAGTTCTGGTGTGATCTAGGCTTGCTTTGTGCATCATGTTTAAGTTTCAAATGAAATTGAAATGGGGAATGTTTCAAACCCTAGCACCAAAGCAAATTCAAATAGATTCAAATTTAAAATGAAATTTCAATGAACCCAAAATGCTCTTCAAAAATGCTCTTTGGAAAATGTTGGAAACAACAACCAGAGGTGATGCACATTTTTGCTCAACATTTTGGATTTTTGAATGAACCCATATGTATTTGAATTGGAGCTGTTTAAAATAATATAAATATTTTAAAGGCTTCAAAAATGTTGGAAATTGGTGAGGGCCTCTAGTATATTATAACTAGTGGTCACAAGGAATCCCAACATTTTTAGATTTGTGCTAGTATTTATTTTAATTCAAATAAAAATGTCAGAAATAGAAAAGAAAACAAAAAAGGGAAAAACCCTTACCTGGCGCTTACCTGTCCAGCTGGCCGACCTGCTACTGTGCGGCCCAGCCCACAGCGCATTGCCAGTCACCCTCAACCTCCCGCCAGGAGGATGAGAGGCGCGTGGCCGCCGCACGCAAGCATGCGTCCGGCCACCTCCTGCTTGCCGCCTCCCTCTGGACGTCCCTGGAGACGCCACGCACCCCTGGACCTCTCTCACTCGCTCCCGTGCTCCTCCCCTCCTCTGTTTTCTCTTCCCCGCAGCGCCACCGAGCGCATCCGACGCCACCACTCGCCGTTGCCACGACCACAGCCTCCCCCGTGCCTCTCCAACGTGACTTCGAGCTCCGTCGTTGACCTCTACGCCGTCTCCACTGAGCCACGCGACGGAAAGAGCCCCGGAGTCCTGTTAGCCCAGTTGCTACAGCCCAGATTCATACGCTGTTGACCGACATGCTCGAGGTTGATTCATGTATGCCTGTCCCTATAAGTTAGTGCCACTTTGGGTTCACCATTTAAATTGTTGCTAGATGCATTAGTGCAAATCATAACATTATTGCCATGTAATGATCATGCATCATATTGTGCATTGCATTGATCGTGTTTCTTCTCTGTTTGCCGGTGTTGTTCCCCCTCGGAAGACGTTGTTCCGACGTTGTGATCGTTGACACTGATGAAGACTCAATGCTATGTTCAGAAGTGCCAGGCAAGCAAAACCCCCTTGTTCATTCCAATATAATCCCACTCTCTCGCTCCTGCTCTCTTTTACTGCATTAGGACAACACCGATTCAACTGCTACATGATGCGGTAGTTGAACCCCTTTCCTCTGCATGACCTGTCATTGCCACAGTAAATAGATGAAACCCACTAGCATGAGTAGGAGTTGTTTGAGCCCTGATGTGCCTACTCATTCATGCTTGTTTGTCATGCCTGCTACTGCTTAGAGTTGAGTCAGGTATGATTCATTAGGAATGAATTGGAACGTGGTGAACATGTCCTACCGTTGAGAGCTAAATGTGTGAACACGATTTGGTAAAGGTAGCGGTGAGAGGCCAAGTAGGAGTACATGGTGGGTTGTCTCATTGCAGCCGTTCTCAGGAACTGAGTTCTGTGTTTGTGATCCATGAACAGTTACTACCACACATTGGGTTCCGATAACTCGGCCTCTCTCGGCTTATTAATCAACTCGATCTCTGTCCAGGAGTTGCAACTAGTTTATGGTGTTTGTAGGTAGTGTTAGTAGTCTACCAAGTGGCACCCGGTACAGGTGGGCTTGGGACAGACTAGGCACAGTGGCACGGTGTACCAAGTGGCACCCGGATGGTGGGCTTGGGAACCCTGCACACATCGTTTGGAGCCGTGAGCGACACCCCAGCCGGTTATCCTTGCGGATGGAACCCGAATAGGCGATAAACCTGGACGAGAGACTTGGGTGGTTAGTCAGGTCGTGGTCCACACCCTCGTCCGGCTTCCGCTCGAAGGTTGCCGAGGTACATGACGTGTATAAGGCGATAAGTGACAAGAGCATGTGTGAAGAAGTACACCCCTGCAGGGTTATCACTATCTATTCGAATAGCCGGATTCCTCGGATATAGAAACTTGGACCCCTTGCATAGTTCATAGACAAGTGAAAGTGGATACTTTAAAATGCGCAAGATAAGCGTGAGTGATATGGATGGCGTTATCGTAGGGAGACGGGAGCGGATCCATGGTGGTGTATTGATATGGTGAATATGTGGAATCGTGTGCGCCACCTCAAAAGAGTTACATGCAGTCGTAGTTCAGGATAGCCACCGAGTCAAAGCTGGCTTGCTGTAGTTAAACTCCACCACCCCCTTTGTTGATACCGATGCATATGTAGTTAGTTCTGATGTAAGTCCTGCTGTGTACATTTGTACTCACGTTTGCCTATTTTATGTTTTGCAGAGAGACGTCAGTCTCGCTAGTAGTTCCGTGTGGACTTCGACGTTTAGCTTGATACCTCTGCCCTCGACATGATCTTGTAGATAGTCAGGCTTCTCAGCCTTTTTCATTGGTAGATGTCTGTACTCAGACATGTTAAGCTTCCGCGTGTGCTTTGACTTGTATGCCCTGAATGTTGGGTCATGAGACCAATGTTTGTAATATCTCGCTCCTCGGAGCCTAGTGAATAAATAATTTGAGTCGTAGAGTTTTGTTGTGATGCCTTGTTGTATTTACACATATCGGGCATATTGTGTGTCTGATTGAAATGCTTGGTATGTGTGGGATCCGACAACCTAGTTGTTTATCCTTGGTAGCCTCTCTTATGGGGAAATGTAGTCCTGTGCTTCCATGAGCCATAATAGTCCGCTACAGCCCAGTTCACCGGAGTCCTGCTAGCCCCGCATACTGCTCCGAAACACTTGACTGGCCGGCATGTGTTTCACTTCATTCCTGTGTCTGTCCCTTCGGGGAAATGTCACGCGGTGACATCCTGAGTCCTGCCTAGCCTGCTACAGCCCGGGTTCCTTGAGTCCTATTAGCCCAGTGCTACAGCCCGGATTCGCACGCTGCTGACCGATATGCTTGATGTTGATTCATGTATGCCTGTCCCCGTAAGTTAGTGCCACTTTGGGTTCATGACTAACAGGACTCCGGGCTGTAGTAGGCTAGGCAGGACTCCGGATGTCACCGCGTGACATTTCCCCAAAAGGACAGACACAGGAATGAAGTGAATCACATGTCGGCCAGTTAAGTGATCCGGAGCAGTAGTGCTCAGCTAGCAGGACTCTGGTGAACCGGGCTATAGCAGACTACTATGGCTCATGGAAGCACAAGACCACATTTCCCCATAAGAGCGGATACCAAGGATGAACAACTAGGTTGTCGGATCCCACACATACCAAACATTTCAATCATACACACAATATGCTCGATATGTGTAAATACAACATGGCATCACAACATAACTCTACGACTCAAGTATTTATTCATTAGGCTCCGGGGAGCCAAGTATTACAAACATGGGTCTCATGACCCAACATTCAGAGCATACAAGCAACAAGCACATGCGGAAGTTGAACTTATTTGAGTACAGACAACTACAAATGAAGAAGGCTCAGAAGCCTGACTATCTACAAGACCCTCCCAGGGGTACAAGATCGTAGCTGAGGTAAGAAGCTAAACGTCGAAGTCCAAGTGGAACTACTAGTGAGACTGAAGTCTCTCTACAAAAACATAAGTTTAGCAAACGTGAGTACAAATGTACCCAGCAAGACTTACATCAGAACTAGCTACATATGCATCGGTATAAACAAAGGGGTGGTGGAGTTCAAATGCAGCAAGCCAGCTTTGACTCGGTGGCTATCCTGAACTATGACTGTAAATAACTCTTTTGAGGTGGCGCACATGAGTCCACAAATTCACAATATCAATACACCACTATGAATCTGCTCCCGTCTCCCTATGAGAACGCCATCCATAGCACTCACGCTTATCTTGTGCATTTTAGAGTATCCATTCTACGCGCGGATGGGTGCTGAGGGTGGCTGGCGCTCGCGCGCATCTAGCCGAGCAGGTGGGAGGCCGTAGGGTGGACGGAGCTCGCGGTGGCGCCGGAGTTCGGGTGAGTGCGGGGTTGCGCTATGGGGCGCTAGGGGTATAAACTGGTAGGTGCTACACGCTCCTGGGGGTTCACCGAGCACGGTGACATGCTTAGTGCGGCTGCGGTGGCCCTGGCCACGGTGGTGAAGAACCATGGCGGCAGTGAGCTTTCGGCTCCTTTGGACAGTGGGGCTAGAGGAGGAGAATGACGGTGGGGAGAGAGGGGTTCGGTAGAGGAGCTCACGGCGGGGTCGTCGGTGATCTCAGCGTGCTCGGGGATGGCCTGGTGACGACGAATCGGTCGACGATGGCCGTCGGTGCAGAGGGCGAAGATGTTGTCGACGACGGCGCTCCAGGGCATCCAGCGTCATGTGGCTCGGCGGGGAGGACCGGGGCATCACGGCGGAGCTCGGGGGCGCATTGGAGAGGCTCGGAGATGGCTGTGGTCGTGGGGGAGCTCGTTGGCGGCGACGGCTGCGTTCGGTCGCGCTCGTGGAAGGGACTAGAGGGCGAAGGAGAATGTAGAGAGTGAGAGAGAGGAGCAAGGGGCCACGGGGCATCTCCGTGGCATCGCTAGAAGGTCCGGGGAGGAAGCAGGAGGTGGCCAGAGCAGCGTCGGCGTTCGCCACTGTCACATCCCTAGTTCTGGTATGACCTAGGCTAGCCTTCATGTTTGCATCATGTTTAAATTCCATTTAACTTTGAAATGGGGATTTGTGAAACCCTCAGAAATCATTTCTGAAAATGACCCAAGTAAAAATTGCTCCAAAAGGGTCCAAGAAAATGCTCATGTTGCTCTCTGAAAATATTGGACAGAGATAAAAATCAAACCAATATTTTAAAGAGCTCATAAGTAATTATTTTGGGCATTTGGAATTAATCTAGTTTTTATTTGCGTTGGATAAATATTTTTATATACAAAATATTGTCCAATAATTCTGAATTTTGGTGAGGGGCTTTGGATTAATTCCTTAGGTCCCTGCAAAATTTGACAGAATTAAGTAAAATGATTTTGTATTTTTACTAAATCAGAAACAAATGTCAGAAAATAGAAAAGAAAACAAAATGGAAAAATGCTTACCAGGGCACCTGCGGCCTGGCACTGTGCCGGCCCAACTGTGCTGGCCCAGCCCACTGGCCACCGCACCGTCCTCCACCTCGCGCCAGTAGGCGAGGCGTGTGCCCGGCGCGCGCGCGCTCCGCGCGCCACGGCACCTGCCTTCCTGTCCTCCTCCTCGTCGCCTGGATGCCCCGTGCGATGCCACGCGCCGCCCCGCACCTCTCTCCCTCTCTCCAGTGGCCTCCCCTCCTCTCTCTCACCCTCCCCCGCGAACGCCCGAGCGCTGCCGTCGCCGCCGCACGACGTAGCCGCAGCCACCGTGCTCCCCTCGCCTCGCTGCTGTGTCCAGAAACTCCGCCACCTCGTCCGCGACCTCTCTGCCAAGCCACGCGAGCGGACGCGCCCTGCAGCGGCTCCCCCGACCTCTTCTTCAACCTCGGTCCGCTGGAGATCCCCTTCGCCGCCCGCTCGCTCCGACGCTTCCCCGAGCCAAACGAGCCGCCCATCCGACTCCCTGTGAGCTCCGCCATCTTCTCCCCTGCTCCCCGCGCTCGTACGCTTCCTCTAGTCGCCTACTCTACCGGAGCCGAGCCGCTCCGCCGCACGGGCTCGTCGCCGGCGAAGCCCCGGTGACCAAATGACCCGGCACGTGCGTCCGTTGCACTCGCAACGACCCGTGGAGCAACGCTAGCGCAACAGCCAGCTTGTTTGCAAGCCGCAGTGCTAACCCCGCACCCACCCGAGCTCCGGCCGCCGCCGCGAGCTCTGCTTCGGCGAGTTCCGCCATTCCCGCGGCCTCCCCTGAGCGCGGTTGGATGCGCCCGTGCACGGGCTACCCGCTAGTGGCCTCCGTGTGCCAAACCATGGCCTCCAGCTCATTCCGGCGAACTTCCGCCGTGGCTCGAGGTCGTCGCCGACGAAACTCCGGCGGCTGACATGGCGCGTGATTAGCTGCTAACCCTGCCGCTTAATCCACCCCCTAAGCCACTGACTATGGGCCCTAGTGCTCGGTCAAACCCTGGTCAGCTGGGTTTGACTCGGGTTTAGCCCCAGTGTCACTGACGTGTGGCCCCCACACGTCAGGTTTGACCTGGTCAGCCCTGCTGACGCCTCTGTGATGTCATGCTGACGCAATAATGATTTTTTCTGGGTTATAAATAATTCAGAGAATTCCCGAAATTGATATAAACTTCAAAAATTCATAGAAATTCAACCGTAGCTCAGATTGAAATAATTTATATATGAAAAATGATCAGAAAAATTCAATCTATCCATCTGTACCATTTTCATGCATGACAAACCAACCTATACATGCTGTATATATGAAAACACACTTATGGCATATTTAAGAGCTTAATTTGGAGTTGTATTTGAACCCTTGGCTCAAATGGACTTCAACCAAATAATTGCTAGATGCTTTAACTCAAACAATATCACATATTCATGCCATGATCATGCATCATATTGTTGCATATACTTGTGTTTGATTTTCGACACCGTTCCTTCTCGATAGGTTCTGCTCTGGAGATCGATCTAGAGTACCTGTCAGAGGAGTAGTGCCCCCCTGTTGATCTACCAGGCAAGCAAACCCCCTCGTTCATTCTGATACAATCCCACTCTCTCGCTCCTGCTCCCTTTTACTGCATTAGGACAACAACGATTCAACTGCTACTTTATGATGCGGTAGTTGAACCCATCCCTCTGCATGACCTGTCATTGCCACAGTAAATAGTTGAAACCCACTAGCATGTGTAGGAGTTGCTTGAGCCATGTTGTGTTCTTGCCATGCCATGCCTACTATTTCTTAGAGTATGTCACGTCTGATTCATTGGGAATGCATTGGAGTACAGTGCTATGTTCTGATGTTGAGAGTTAAGCGTGTGAACACGATTTGATAAAGGTAGCGGTGAGAGGCCATGTAGGAGTACATGGTGGGTTGTCTCACTGGAACCATCCCTAAGAACTGAGTTCTGTGTATGTTGTCCAAGGACTAGCTACTACCACATATTGGGTTCCGGTAACTCGACCCCTCTCGACTTATTAGCCAACTTGATCTCTGTCCAGGAGTTGCAAATAGTTTCTGGTGTTTATAGGTAGTGCTATTTTTCTACCGAGTGGCACCCGGCAGGGTGGACTTGGGACAGACTAGGCACACTTGGCCCGGTGTACCGAGTGGCACCCGGATGGTGGGCTCGGGAACCCTGTACACATCGTTTGGGGCCGTGAGCGAAACCCCGGCCGGATCTCCTTGCGGATGGAACCCGAATAGGCGATAAACCTGGATTAGAGTCTTGTTTGGTTAGTCAGGTCGTGGCCGACACCCTCGCCAGGCTTCCGCTTGAAGGTCCCCGAGATACATGATGTGTATATGGTGATAAGTGGTGAGAGTGTGTGTGAAGAAGTACACCCCTGCAGGGTTATCATGATCTATTCGAATAGCCGTGTCCTCGGTTATGGACTTCTTGGATGCTTACGTGGTACATAGAAAACTTAAAGTGGATACTCTAAAATGCTCAAGACAAGTGTGAGTGCTACGGATGGCCTTCTCGTGGAGAGACGGGGATGAATCCATAGTAGTGTATTGATGTGGTGATTAGTGGACTCGTGTGCGCAGCCTCATCTCAAAGAAGTTTCTCGTTGTCGTAGAACAGGATAGCCACTGAGTCAAAGCTGGCTTGCTGCAACTAAACCCCACATTACGTTCTTGATACAAATGCATGTATGATAGGATCTGATGTAAGTCTTGCTGAGTACCTTGGTACTCACGTTTGCTTTATTTATGTTTTGCAGATGAGACATCTGTCTCACTAGTAGTACCGCCTGGACTTCGACGAGTAGCTTGTTACCTTAGCTACAATCTTGTACCCTTGGGAGGGACTTGTAGATAGTCAGGCTTCCCAGCCTTTTTCTTTTGTAGTTGTCTGTACTCAGACATGTAATTCTTTCGTTGCTTGTATGCTCTGAATGATGGGTCATGTGACTCCTGTTTGTATTTAATGTTATGTGGCTCTTCTGGGCCTTTATCTATATGAGTTTGCGTTATGTTGTGATGCCATGTTGGACAGCACATAATTGCATGTTATGCGTACGTGTGACGTGTATTGCTATGTGTGGGATCCGACAATCTAGTTGTTTATCCTTGGCAGCCTCTCTTATGGGGAAGTGTAGTCTAGTGCTTCCTTGAGCCATAGTAGTCCGCTACAGCCCGGTTCACCGGAGTCCTGCTAGCCCAGCACTACTGCTCAGGACACTTGACTGGCCGGCATGTGTTTCACTTCGTTCCTGTGTCTGTCCCTTCGGGGAAATGTCATGCGGTGACATCCGGAGTCCTGCCTAGCCTGCTACAGCCCGGGTTCCTAGAGTCCTGTTAGCCCAGTGCTACAGCCCGGATTCACACGCTGCTGACCGACATGCTCGATGTGAATCATGTATGCCTGTCCCCATAGGTTAGTGCCATTTTGGGTTCACGACTAGCCATGTCGGCCCGGGTTCTCTGTCATATGGATGCTAGCGACACAATCATATACATGAGCCAAAAGGCGCAAACGGTCCCGGGCCAGGGTAAGGCAACACCCGTGGGGATACCGTGCGTGAGGCCGCAAAGTGATATGAGGTGTTACCGGCTAGATCGATGTGACTTGGTATCGGGGTCTCGACAGCTTTGGTATCAGAGGCTGACTGCCCGTAGGATTGCCAAGCCAACCTGGTCGAAGTTGGGTCTAGAAATTCTTTAGCTATATAGGGGAATTGATTGTGGAAGGGAACGTAAGGCTCTTTTTACTCCTTATACCTCATGCCCTTCTGATCTGAGTCGTCCTATCTTTCCTACGGGGTTAAGGAACTAGGCATTCTCTTCCGTCTATCAGGATCACGTGTTACTACTCCGTTGTCCCTAAGGTTTGGTTGATCTGAGTCATATCCCAGTTTGAGTACCTCCGGTGTAGCCTGTTTAGCAATATCTCAGAACCTTGAGTGATGATGTTGAGTATGGTGCTACCCCGTCTTTTGCAGAATGTCTCATTTCGAGCATTTTACTGCCGTTATGCTATCGGAATTGTCCTAGGAGTTCAAGAGATAGTATTTTTCCTCTTACTATATTCTACATCCTTATGATGATGCTGAATCCATCCTTGTTTCCTTGGTTGGTTCTTTAGGATGTCGTGAGTTAACCGAAGTTCTGTTGCTCGTAGCTAGAACCATGAAGATGGTAGGGATGAGGATCCTCCCGACCAGCCTTCGTTGGCAAAGTTCATGTTAGAGATGGAGAAGAACAAGCGAGAGTCTAACCGCTTGTTAGCACGTATTGAGGAGAACACCTCCCATCAGCACAAAGAGTCAGCGTCCATCTATGATTTCATTGGTCTGAAACCACCTACCTTCCATCATTCCATTGAACCACTCGATGCATATGACTGGCTACGTAGTATCACACACAAGCTGCGCTCTGCGAACGTAGCTAAAAGTGACAAGGTCACCTACGCTGCTTATCATCTGGAAGGTCCTGCTAGTCTTTGGTGGCAGAACTATGAGGCTATGCTTCCAGCTGGCCAGATACCTACCTGGAAAGATTTTACTGAAGCCTTTCGTGAACATCACATTCCTCAAGCCCTCATTGATCGCAAGAGAGAAGAGTTCTGTAGTTTCACCCAGAGTAAGATGGTTGTTGATGCTTACAGTAGAGAGTTTGAGAACCTTGCCTGCTATGCTACAGAAGAGGTGTCCACGGACGCTAAGAAGCAGGCTAGGTTCCGGAAGGGTCTCAACCCCAATTTGCGTCGTGATCTCCACTTGCATCATTGCAATACATTCCAGGCTCTTGTGAACAAGGCCATTAATGCAGAGACAGCTCAACTCACTTGCGAGGAGTCTCGTAAGCACACCCGTGGTTTGGGTTCTTCTTCCGGTTCTACTTCGCAGAAGCGCCCGATTTGGGTTCCGAACTCCGCTCTTCCACCCGGTTATACACCAAGGCCATCTTGTGTGGCACCTCACCCAGTTCAGTTACATGCTCCACCCAGGCCTATTGATAGACCGCTTGTCAAAGCGGGTCCATGACCTACTTCAGGGACTTGTTTCACCTGCAGAGAGCCAGGACACTATGCACGTGACTGCTCTCAAACCAATTACGCTCCACCCTAGCCTGAGAAGTCTGTTGGCCGTGGTAAGCCATCACGCAAGATGATTAGTGTCAAGTCAGCTCCCACTAAATGTGGATGTGTGCACCACGTCTCAGCTAAAGATGCTCATGATGATCTGGATGTCGTTCTTGGTACACTCCTTGTCAACTGTCATCCAACTTCGGTTCTGTTCGATACCGGAGCATCTCACTCCTTCATCTATGAAGGCTATGCTCATTTGCACGACATGTCATTTTGTGATATGCCAACTCCACTTGAAATCCAAACTCCAGGGTCTAGATGGAAAACTACCAGAATAAGCCACGGTAATGAAATCCTTGTTGACAGACTTGTATTCCTTGCATCACTTATAGCCCTCGAGTCTACAGATATTAACATCATCTTGGGTATGGACTGGATGAAAGCTCATTATGCCAAGATTGATTGTTACACAAGGTCTGTTCATCTTACACACCCATCTGGCAAGATAGTCACCGTCTCCACTAGAGTTGCAAAGCGTCAGCTCTATTCTCTTAATGCCAACCCTCTTCCAGACCTTGAAGATATTCCGGTAGTCCACGACTTTCCGAATGTCTTTCCAGAGGAACTGCCAGGTATTCCACCTGACAGAGATGTAGAATTTGTCATAGATCTTATCCCAGGAACCGCTCCTATCTCTAGGAGACCTTACAAGATGGCACCCTTAGAACTAGCTGAGCTTAAGAAACAACTTGATGAATCCTTTCAAAAGGGTTTCATCCGTCCTAGTTCTTCTCCCTGGGCTTGCCCCGTCCTCTTCGTCAAGAAGAAGGATGGTACAGACCGGATGGTTGTAGGTTATCGTCCCGTTAATTTGGTCATCATAAAGAACAAGTATCTGCTCCCCAGGATCAACGACCTGTATGATCAGCTCGCTGGATCCTCAGTCTTTTCAAAGATAGATTTGAGGTTAGGCTACCACCAAATCAAGATCAGAAATGGGGACATTCCTAAGACAGCTTCTGTCACTCGTTATGGCCAGTACGAGTACACCGTCATGTCCTTTGGTCTACCCAATGCTCCAGCTACATTATCTCGCTTGATGAACTCGATCTTCATGGAGTACTTAGATAAGTTCGCCGTGGTTTACCTCGATGATATTCTTATTTACTCGAAGAATGAGGAAGATCACGCCGAACACCTTAGACTTGTGCTAGAAAAACTCAGAGAGCACCGCCTTTATGCCAAGTTGTCCAAGTGCGAATTTTGGTTGCCAGAAGTGACCTACCTAGGCCACGTGATCTCAGGTAAGGGCATTGCCGTCAATCCCGAGAGAGTTCAGGCCGTTCTTGATTGGACTCCGCCTGAAACAGTTAAGCAAGTTAGGAGTTTCCTTGGTCTAGCCAGTTATTGTCGCCGCTTCGTTGAGAACTTCTCCAAAGTGGCCAAACCTCTCACCGAACTTCTTAAGAAAGATAAAAAGTTTGAGTGGTCCCCACAGTGTGAGCACAGTTTTCAGGAACTGAAAAGATGCCTGACTTCTGCTCCCATACTTGTGCCACCGGATTTCACTAATGACTTTGTTATCTATTGTGATGCCTCATGACAGGGACTAGGTTGCATTCTTATGCAAGATCGCCATGTGATTGCCTATGCATCTCGACAGTTGCATCCACATGAGGAGAATTATCCTACACATGATCTAGAGCTTGCAGCCGTAGTCTATGCACTTAAGACCTGGCGACATTACCTTCTCCGTAAACTTTGCGAGATTTACACCGATCACCAGAGCCTCAAGTATATCTTCACCCAGCCAGATTTGAACCGTAGGCAAAGACGTTGGTTGGAGTTGATCTCAGATTACGACTTAGGGATTACCTACACCCCGGGCAAGGGAAATGTCATGGCTGATGCACTAGGTCGTAAGTCCTATTGTAACAATCTCATGTTGCAGCAGGGCCAACCACTTCTTCATGAGGAATTCTGTAAGCTTAACCTTCACATTGCTCCTCATGGATTCCTTTCTACCTTGGTGGCGAAACCTACTCTTGTGGATCATATCATAGAAGCCCAGAAGCATGATACGGGGATTACCCGGATCAAGAGAAACATTGCTAAGGGCATTGCTGGTAGTTTCTCTATAGATGATCGAGGTGTTGTTTTCTTCGGGAATTGCCTGGTCGTCCCCAAGAAGCAGCATCTTCAGCAGTTAATCCTTAAGGAGGCTCATGAATCTCCTCTCACAATTCATCCCGGTAGTACTAAGATGTATCAGGACCTACGCCAAAGGTTCTGGTGGACTAGGACGAAGAGAAAAATTGCTCAGTTTATTGCTAACTGTGACGTTTGTCGTCGCGTTAAGGCAGAACATCAAAGGCCTGCTGGCACCCTTCAACCTTTAGCTATTCCTGAGTGGAAATGGGATAAAGTTGGTATGGACTTCATCACCGGCTTTCCCAGGACCAAGAGAGGGAATAATGCTATGTTCGTAGTCATTGATCGTCTTTCCAAAGTGGCTCACTTCCTTCCTGTTCGAGAGAGTATCACTGCTAGTCAGCTTGCTGACTTATATATTTCTCAAATAGTGTCACTTCATGGTGTCCCACTAGAGATCAATTCAGACCGTGGTAGTCTCTTCACTTCTCATTTCTGGGAGAGTTTCCAAACTGCCATGGGCACCCATCTTTCCTTTAGTACCGCTTTCCACCCTCAATCAAGTGGTCAGGTGGAAAGGGTCAACCAAATTCTCGAGGACATGCTTAGAGCTTGTGTTATCTCATTCGGTATGGATTGGGAGAAGTGTCTTCCCTTCGCCGAGTTTGCTTATAACAACAGCTACCAATCCAGCCTCAAGGAAGCTCCTTTTGAGGTTCTGTATGGACGAAGATGTCGAACACCTTTGAACTGGTCAAAAACCGGTGAAAGACAATTCTTTGGACCGGATATGATCCAGAAGGCGGAAGAGCAAGTTCACATCATTCGTGAGAATTTTAAGACAGCCCAATCTCGTCAAAAGAGGCAGTATGACCATAGTCATAAGGAAGTGGCTTATGAAATTGGCGACAAAGCTTACCTTCGGGTTAATCCTTTGAAGGGTACCCATCGATTCAGTATCAAGGGCAAGTTGGCTCCTCGTTACATTGGTCCCTTTCTCATTCTCGCTAAACAAGGAGAGGTTGCCTACCAGTTGGAACTACCCCCACATCTTTCTCGAGTTCATGATGTCTTCCACGTCTCTCAACTCAGGCGTTGCTTCTCGGATCCCATCCGCGGAGTGGACCACGAAACGCTTGATCTCCAAGATAACCTCACCTATCGAGAGTACCATGTTCGCATTCTTAATCAAGCAGAGCGTGACACTCGACGTCATAACATCAAGTTTCTCAAGGTCCAGTGGTCTCATCATTCCGAGAGAGAAGCTACCTGGGAGCGTGAAGATCGTCTTTGACTTGAGTACCCCGCTTTCTTTCCGCCAACTCCTGAATCTCGGGACGAGATTTTTCCTAGTGGGGGTGAGTTATCACATCCCTAGTTCTGGTATGACCTAGGCTAGCCTTCATGTTTGCATCATGTTTAAATTCCATTTAACTTTGAAATGGGGATTTGTGAAACCCTCAGAAATCATTTCTGAAAATGACCCAAGTAAAAATTGCTCCAAAAGGGTCCAAGAAAATGCTCATGTTGCTCTCTGAAAATATTGGACAGAGATAAAAATCAAACCAATATTTTAAAGAGCTCATAAGTAATTATTTTGGGCATTTGGAATTAATCCAGTATTTATTTGCGTTGGATAAATATTTTTATATATACAAAATATTGTCCAATAATTCTGAATTTTGGTGAGGGGCTTTGGATTAATTCCTTAGGTCCCTACAAAATTTGACAGAATTAAATAAAATGATTTAGTATTTTTACTAAATCAGAAACAAATGTCAGAAAATGGAAAACAAAACAAAATGCAAAAATGCTTACGTGGGCCACCTGCGGCCTGGCACTGTGCCGGCCCAACTGTGCTAGCCCAGCCCACTGGACACCGCACCGTCCTGCACCTCGCGCCAGTAGGCGAGGCGTGTGCCCGGCGCGCGGACGCGCTCCGCGCGCCATGGCACCTGCCTGCCTGTCCTCCTCCTCGTCGCCTGGATGCCCCGCGCGATGCCACGCGCCGCCCCGCACCTCTCTCCCTCTCTCCAGTGGCCTCCCCTCCTCTCTCTCGCCCTCCTCCGCGAACGCCCGAGCGCTGCCGTCGCCGCCGCACGCCGTAGCCGCAGCCACCGTGCTCCCCTCGCCTTGCTGCTGTGTCTAGAAGCTCCGCCACCTCGTCCGCATCCTCTCTGCCAAGCCATGCGAGCAGACGCAACCTGCAGCGGCTCCCCCGACCTCTTCTTCAACCTCGCTCCGCCGGAGATCCCCTTCGCCGCCCGCTCGCTCTGACGCTTCCCCGAGCCAAACGAGCCACACATCTGACTCCCTGTGAGCTCCGCCATCTTCTTCCCTGCTCCCCGCGCTCGTACGCTTCCTCTAGCCACCTCCTCTACCAGAGCCGAGCCGCTCCGCCGCACGGGCTCACCACCGGCGAAGCCCCGGTGACCAAATGGCCCGGCGCGTGCGTCCGTTGCACTCGCGACGACACGTGGAGCAACGCTAGCGCAACAGTCAGCTTGTTTGCAAGCCGCAGCACTAACCCCGCACCCACCCGAGCTCGAGCCGCCGCCGCGAGCTCTGCTCAGGCGAGCTCCACCGTTCCCGCGGCCTCCCCTGAGCGCGGCTGCATGCGCCCGTGCACAGGCTACCCGCCGGTGGCCTCCGTGTGCCAAACCATGGCCTCCAGCTCATTCCGGCGAACTTCCGCCGTGGCTCGAGATCGTCGCTGGCGAAAATTTGGTGGCTGACGTGGCGCGTGATTAGCTGCTAACCCTGCCGCTTAATCCACCCCCCTAAGCCACTGACTATGGGCCCTAGTGCTCGGTCAAACCCTGGTCAGCTGGGTTTGACTCGGGTTTAGCCCCGGTGTCACTGACATGTGCCCCCCACACGTCAGGTTTGACCTGGTCAGCCCTGCTGACACCTCTGTGATGTCATGCTGACGCAATAATGATTTTATCTGGGTTTTAAATAATTCAGAGAATTCCAAAAATTGATATAAACTTCAAAAATTCATAGAAATTCAACCGTAGCTCGAATTGAAATAATTCATACATGAAAAATGATCAGAAAAATTCAATCTATCCATCTGTACCATTTTCATGCATGACAAACCAACCTATACATGTTGTAGATATATGAAAACACACTTATGGCATATTTAAGAGCTTAATTTGGAGTTGTATTTGAACCCTTGGCTCAAATGGACTTCAACCAAATAATTGCTAGATGCTTTAACTCAAAAAATATCACATATTCATGCCATGATCATGCATCATATTGTTGCATATACTTGTGTTTGATTTTCAACACCATTCCTTCTTGATAGGTTCTGCTCCGGAGATCGATCCAGAGTACCTGTCAGAGGAGCAGTGCCCCCCTGTTGATCTACCAGGAAAGCAAACCCCCTTGTTCATTCTGATACAATCCCACTCTCTCACTCCTGGTCCCTTTTACTGCATTAGGACAACAATGATTCAACTACTACTTTATGCTGCGGTAGTTGAATCCATCCCTCTGCATGACCTGTCATTGCCACAGTAAATAGTTGAAAGCCACTAGCATGTGTAGAAGTTGCTTGAGCCATGTTGTGTTCTTGCCATGCCATGCCTGCTATTGCTTAGAGTATGTCAGGTCTCATTCATTGGGAATGCATTGGAGTACAGTGCTATGTTCTGATGTTGAGAGTTAAGCGTCTGAACACGATTTGGTAAAGGTAGCGGTGAGAGGCCATGTAGGAGTACATGGTGGGTTGTCTCACTGGAACCGTCCCTAAGAACTGAGTTCTGTGTATGTTGTCCAAGGACTAGCAACTACCACATATTGGGTTCCGGTAACTCGACCCCTCTCGACTTATTAGCCAACTTGATCTTTGTCCAGGAGTTGCAAATAGTTTCTAGTGTTTATAGGTAGTGCTATTTTTCTACCGAGTGGCACCCGGCAGGGTGGACTTGGGACAGACTAGGCACACGTGGCCCGGTGTACCGAGTGGCACCCGGATGGTGGGCTCGGGAACCCTGTACACATCGTTTGGGGCCGTGAGCAAAACCATGGTCGGATCTCCTTGCGGATGGAACCCGAATAGGCGATAAACCTGGATTAGAGTCTTGTTTGGTTAGTCAGGTCATGGCCGACACTCTCGCTAGGCTTCTGCTTGAAGGTTGCCGAGATACATGATGTGTATATGGTGATAAGTGGTGAGAGCGTGTGTGAAGAAGTACACCCCTGCAGGGTTATCATGATCTATTCGAATAGCCGTGTCCTCGGTTATGGACTTCTTGGATGATTACGTGGTACATAGAAAACTTAAAGTGGATACTCTAAAATGCTCAAGACAAGTGTGAGTGCTACGGATGGCCTTCTCGTGGAGAGACGGGGATGAATCCATAGTAGTGTATTGATGTGGTGATTAGTGGACTCATGTGCGCTGCCTCATCTCAAAGAAGTTTCTCGTTGTCGTAGAACAGGATAGCCACTGAGTCAAAGCTGGCTTGCTGCAACTAAACCCCACATTACCTTCTTGATACAAATGCATGTATGATAGGATCTGATGTAAGTCTTGCTGAGTACCTTGGTACTCACGTTTGCTTTATTTATGTTTTGTAGATGAGACATCTGTCTCACTAGTAGTACCGCTTGGACTTCGACGAGTAGCTTGTTACCTCAGCTACGATCTTGTACCCTTGGGAGGGACTTGTAGATAGTTAGGCTTCCCAGCCTTTTTCTTTTGTAGTTGTCTGTACTCAGACATGTAATGCTTCCGTTGCTTGTATGCTCTGGATGATGGGTCATGTGACCCCTGTTTGTATTTAATGTTATGTGGCTCTTCTGGGCCTTTATCTATATGAGTTTGCGTTATGTTGTGATGCCATGTTGTACAACACATACTTGCATGTGATGCGTACGTGTGACGTGTATTGCTATGTGTGGGATCCGACAATCTAGTTGTTTATCCTTGGCATCCTCTCTTATGGGGAAATGTAGTCTAGTGCTTCCTTGAGCCATAGTATTCCGCTATAGCCCGGTTCACCAGAGTCCTGCTAGCCCAGCACTACTGCTCGGGACACTTGACTGGCCGGCATGTGTTTCACTTTGTTCTTGTGTCTGTCCCTTCGGGGAAATGTCATGCGGTGACATCCGGAGTCCAGCCTAGCCTGCTACAGCCCGGGTTCCCGGAGTCCTGTTAGCCCAGTGCTACAACCTGGATTCACACGCTACTGACCAACATGCTCGATGTGAATCATGTATGCCTGTCCCCATAGGTTAGTGCCGTTTTGGGTTCACGACTAGCCATGTCGGCCCGGGATATCTGTCATATGGATGCTAGCGACACAATCATATACGTGAGCCAAAAGGCGCAAACGGTCCCGGGCCAGGGTAAGGCAACACCCGTGGGGATACCGTGCGTGAGGCCGCAAAGTGATATGAGGTGTTACCGGCTAGATCGATGTGACTTGGTATCGGGGTCCCGACAGCTACACACCTGGTTGTCCTCCTGGTAGAGGAGGAAGATGACAAGGGGCGCTGGGGGCTGGGCCGGCCACTTGGGCCGCCAGGTGGGCTGCACAGGTGAGTTGGCCCAGGTTAGTCTCCCTCCCTCTCTCTTTTATTTCTGTTTTCTATTTTTTGCTATTTGTTTTGATTTAGTAATAATACTAAACCATTTCATAAAATCCTAGAAACAATTATGGGTGCTTTCTAAATTATTCCAGTGACCCTTAACAATTTCCAACATTTTTGGAGCATCTGAAATATATATAGCATTTAAATAGCTCTAATTCAAATATGTTTGAATTAATTCAGAGTCCAAATATGTCCTGCAAAAATGTGAACCATTTTTGGTAGATGCTTCCACCTTGATCCAGAAATGATGAACATTTTTAAAGGGCATTTTGAAATCGTTGAAAAATATTTTGGTTGAACCTATTTGAATTCCTTTTGAAAGTTAAACATGATGCAAACAAGATGCAAACACCAGGCAGCACCATAAGCTAGGGATGTCACAATAATAGGCGATAAAACTGGACGAGAGACTTGTGTGGTTAGTCAGGTCGTGGCCGACTCCCTCGCCAGTCTTCCACTTGAAGGTTGCCGAGGTACACGATGTGTACATGGCGGTAAGTGGCGAGAGCGTGTGTGAAGAAGTACACCCCTGCAGGGTTATCATTATCTATTCGAATAGTTTGATTCCTCGGATATGGAAACTTGGGCCCCTTGCATAGTTCATAGAAAAGCGAAAGTGCATACTCAAAAATGCGCAAGAAAAGCGTGAGTTCTATGGATGGCGTTCTCGTACGGAGACGGGAGCGGATCCATAGTGGAGTATTGATATGGTGAATATGTGGACTCGAGTGCGCCACCTCAAAGGGTTACTTGCAGTCGTAATTCAGGATAGCCATCGAGTCAAAGCTGGCTTACTTCAGTCAAACTCCACCACCCCTTTGTTGATACTGATGCATATGTAGTTAGTTCTAATGTAATTCTTGCTGGGTACATTTGTACTCAGGTTTGCTATTTTATGTTTTTGCAGAGAGACTTCAGTCTCGCTAGTAGTTCCGTGTGGACTTCAACGTTTAGCTTGCTACCTCAGCTACGATCTTTTGCCTTCGGCATCATCTGGTAGATAGTCAGGCTTCTCAACCTTTTTCATTTGTAGAAGTCTGTACTCAGACATGTTAAGCTTCCGCATGTGCTTTGACTTGTATGCTCTGAATGTTGGGTCATAAGACCCATGTTTGTATTATCTGGCTCTTCGGAGCCTAATGAATAAATACTTTGAGTCGTAGAGTCTTGTTGTGATGCCATGTTGTATTGCACGTATTGAGCATATCGTGTGTATGATTGAAATGCTTGGTATGTGTGGGATCCGACAACCTAGTTGTTCATCCTTCGTAGCATCTCTTATAGGGAAATGTAGTCTTGTGCTTCCATGAGCCATAGTAGTCCGCTACAGCCCGGTTCACCAGAGTCCTGCTAGCCCAGCACTACTGCTCCGGAACAATTGACTGGCCAGCATGTGATTCACTTCATTCCTGTGTCTGTCCCTTCGGGGAAATGTCACGCGGTGACATCCGGAGTCCTACCTAGCCTGCTACAGCCTGGTTTACCGGAGTCCTGTTAGCCCGGTGCTACATCCCGGATTCGCATGCTGCTGACCGACATGCTCGATGTTGAATCATGTATGCATGTCCCCGTAACTTAGTGCCACTTTGGATTCACGACTAGTCATGTCGGCCCAGGTTCTGTCATATGGATGCTAGCGACACTATCATATACATGAGCCAAAAGGCCCAAACGGTCCCGGGCCATGGTAAGGCGACACCCGTGGGAATACCGTGCGTGAGGCCGCAAAGTGATATGAGGTGTTACCGGCTAGATCGATGTGACTTCGAATCAGGGTCCTGACAGCTTTGGTATCAGAGCCTGACTGCCTGTATGATTACCAAGCCAAGCTGCTCGTAGTCGTGTCTAGAACTGCTTTAGTTATATAAGGGAATTGATTGTGGATGGAAACGTAAGGCTCTTTTTACTCCTTATCCTCATGACCTTCTGATCCGAGTCATCTTATCTTTTCTATGGGTTTAAGAACTACGCTTATCTTCTATCTCTCAGGATGACGTGTTACTAAATCGTAGTTGCCTAGGATTGTTGGATTCAAGCCCAGTTCAGTTCCTACTACTTCCGTGTGTTGTTAGTTGATCTCGGAACATTGATATTGTGATGTTGAGTGGTTATGGCACCAATTTGTAGGATGACTCAAATCTTTTTGAGCATTTACAGCCGTTATGCTGTCCAAGTCATCCCAGGTTTCTAAATAGTCTGATGCATTTGCAAATCCCTTCTTTTCGTTCCTGGTGTCCCTTTGGGCCAGTTCAACCACACTAATCGGTGAGTGGAGGTACTTTATTGCCTCGACATATATGTTGGAGCCATTATTATGACCCTAGGCATCTTAGAGAACCACCCACAATCTAGCCATGCTTTATATTCCCAATGTAATGATTCTGGCCACCATTCTCGAGAGCATCCCGCGATGCTACTTAGTAGTAGGTATTCTACTCTTGGGTTCTTGACCCAAGATTCACTCTACTTACCTCGTGTTGAAAGTGTTGCTCGTACCTTTAGGATATTAGTAACCTTTGCAATAGCCCTCGAGGTCTGTGGTATTTCCTTCTTCCAAATACCATGAACTTCTTATGGAAGAAGTTCTTTTGAACCAAAAGATCACAACCGTGCTCTTGATGAGTTCTCCATTACACATTGTGAATCTGCTAGTTCTACCTTTCCGCATGGGTTATCCGAAAGAAATGTTGAGCTTCGCTCAACATACTAATCTGTGCATCCACAACTCAGAAAATCGTATGTTCCTTGAGTTGTCCCTCCTTAGTTGTTTCTGACCTTCGTCTATCAATTGATAGTCGAGGGTATATCATTGCATTCATTCATCAAAGTCTATTATTCTTATGGTCCATCAAGCCATTCTATTCCAGAATGACTAGGAGAAACAAACTCCAGTACCTCATCCATATCCAGGATTGGGTCAAAGTAGTTGTATTCTGCGGATCAAATACCAATCCAGCTTTTGATTCTGTGCTACCCTGAAGTATTACCATCTTTATGTCAAGAATGTCTTGATAATTGCACCACCTCTTATGAATTCTTGATGCAGTGATACTTCTCACCATCATCATTCATTCCTCGGTCCTCGTGTTGTTGTAACCGGAATGCCGACAAGTGAATTGTGATGTGTGAAATCAATACTCCGAGCAACTCGTTGCTTGGTAGTAAATGGACAATATTCTCATTCTTAGTGTGATGGTTATTGAACTACCATTCTAAGATTGATCTTGCTACCTAGTCTTCGATCAATGAGTTAGGATTGTGTCAATCCCTCGCTCCCTTGATCATATCATCTTGCCCTGAAAAGCAAGATTGATCTTGAGCTTAGTAACATATCGGTGGTTCGTGATTTTCCGAATATCTTCTCGGAAGTATTACCTGGTTGTCACCTGACCTCTATGTTGAGTTCGTGATGAAGTTGATTTTTATATAAACCACTATTTCTCCAAGAATCTGTGTTGGATACCCTGAAATAGTTGGTTAAGCTAAATGACAACTTGGAGAGCTGGAATATGATAGCTTGTCCGACTTGGTTCATCCCAAAGGGATATCCATGTGTTTGAATAGTTGTTGAAGAAAGATGATATCTTCATTAATTGGTCCTCATGATCAGTTGCTGGTTCTATCACCTTGTCAAAACTTTGACTTGAGTATGGGCTATCGTCAAGTCAAATCAGAACAAACGATGTTTGTAATGTTGCCTTACTCCTGGTTGATCCCTCGAGCATACACCATTACATCTTTTGGTCTGACCAATGCTATCACCATGTTCACATGATGTGGAAGTCTAGTGATATGGAAATTCCAATGAGTTGTTGTTGAGCCCATCAGCAGCATTTTGTCTCCCCCATGATTCATGTTGAACATCAACCTAGTATTGGAAACTTTGTAAGCAATGCCTTCGTGTTCCGTTCATGAAGCTTATGCTTGGATGGAAGAAGTGACTTCCTCAAATTCATGTGCATTTGGTGCAAGTTGCCGTCGTGTGTTCGAGAAAGATTGTTTTTGTTTCCTCTAGTACCATCCCAAGTCAGTTATGCATGGGCAAATGTATTCTGTGGTTTGGTAGATTAATTACCTCCACTCCATATGTATTCCCTAGCACACCAAGCCACTAATTGACTTGTTCAAGGAAAAGAAGTCTATGCTCGGGATCTAATCCATGGACTTGCGTAAAGACTTCGAAATCCATGATGATGGTTCCCGACCAGAACTCGATAGTGTTTTATTATAAGACTACTATGTGGTCATTCTTGTCTTGGACAACATGCTCACATGTGTGTAGTAGAACCAGCTCATGTTTTGGAGCTTGCTATCATAGTTCATCTCGCGAGAGTCTTGCAACATCATCTCATCGTCTTTTGTTGCAAACTTTCATTTTTCTCTCTAAACTTGATAAGTCTGGAATATTCTGACACCAACCAGATATGAATCTCATGCAGATATGATGGTTGGAACTCTTTCTAGGATCTATGATGTAGGTCCCGACAAGGTTGATGTTCTGGCCGACATACCTAGCCGGAAGATCTGTCATTGTAGTATCTTTGACCATCTTTCCATGAGGATTTTGTGTGACTTATTCTAGAAGTTGTTCCTTAGGGATCCTTATGCTCTCAGTTTCCTCGATGATTCTATAACCACTCAAATGTTGGAAACACTCTTGACTGTTGAGTTTTTCCCCAGTTACCAAGATCATTCCCAGCATTTGCATTTTATTCCCAGCTGCCTTCTCAGCAGTTGCTGTCTAGGATCATCTTCAAAAGTGGTCCTACCATGGGTCCCATCCATTTCTGACGATAAGCAAAACCATCCATCGCGTTGTCTTCAACAAGGTAGTCCACATCATCCATTCGAATCCGGATATGCCATTCCTTTGAACTCCACCAAACGATCGATTGTGATTTCCTTAGGCTGGTATAAAGAGTTTCAATGATCTGTGTATCAAATGTAATTCTTTTTGCCACTTCAAAGATAATTCTACGAGTCACCTTCTCTAGGGTGTCCCGTTATGGAATCATGGCAATTTATCTTCTCGCTACTTTAAAACCCTTCACTCTTACCTAAGCGTGGAATTGTTGCCTACCAATCTAAACCTTCATCATCTGCCTCTTTCCATCGCTCTATGTGTTTTTGTCTCAACTCTAGAGACGTTTCTACGTCTCATTCTATGAGTTGATCTTGTGATTATTAAGATGATCCATCCCTATAGAGTTATCTCGCTCTTTTGTCCTTGTGTTGGGTGAGGATCTCGCAAGCAAAGATGTCCAAGATCAATATGAAGCAATGAATCAATGTCTTCGAGATGGCAATTGGATCATGAAGATCGTGTTAGCTTCGTGTCCCCTCTGTCTTCTTACCTCACGTCTCGAATCTCAGGACGAGATTCTTGTTAGTGGGGGTGAGTTGTCACAGCCCTAGAATTTGATTGAAAATAGTTGCACAAGCATCCATGCATCATGTCTAAATTTCTTTGAAAGTTGAAATGGGGACTGGTAAACCCTAGCAGCAAATGAAATTCAACTAGGTTCAACTTAAATCTTTTCAATGAACCCAAAATGCCCTTTAGAAATGTTCATCATTTTTGAATTGGTTTAGCACCTCTAACAAAAATGGTGCACATTTTTCTAGCTCAATTTGGATTTTTGAATGAACTCATTAAGTATTTGAATTTGGGCATTTAATTGCTATAAATAATTAAAATGCCCAAATAATTCTGGAAGTGGTTGAGGGCTGTTGGAAATATTTCCAAATGTGCCCACAAGTCATTTCAGGAATTTTGGAAATGAATTAGTATTTTTATTAATTCAAAACAGAGGAATAAAATAGAAAACAGGAACCAAAACACAAAAAAGGGCAGAACCTCAAATGTAGCTTACCTAGCGCCCAGTTGGCCTAGCACTGTTGGAGGCCCAGCCCACCTGGCGACTTGACAGTCGTCCTCAACCTCTACCAGTAGGCAAAGGCGAAGGCGGGCACGGCGCGCGCTGAGGCCGCCACCTCCTCCCTGCCTGCCTCACACCCCCGTGGCCGTCTCACGACGCCCAGGAGACGTGGACGAAGCCCCGCACCGATCCCCTCCTCCTCTGGTTCCCTCTCCCTCGCTGTTCCCCAACTCACCAAACCGCGCGCCGCCACCGATGAGCTCCACCACGGCCACAGCCACTCCCTCACTCCCTCTCCGCTTCCCCGAGCTCCGCCACGACCCCGTGGATCAACACACCCGACGCACGCGACCAGAAGAGGCCCCAGTCGACCGGAGCGTCGTCGTCTTCACCTCTGATGCCCGGAGATCGACTCCGTCAATTCGCCTTGTCCAGAGCGTCCCTGAGGCCGCTAACCTACCTGACACATCGCCGTGAGCTCCTCTTTCTCCTCCCCCTAACCACGTTGCTCTACTCGTCCCCTAGCTAGCGCTACTGCTGTGGCCGAGCTTCCCCTGCCGCCGGCCATGTTGACGCCGTCACTGTAGCCGCTTGAGCTCGATTCGGAGCGCGTCGCCGCGCTCGGGAAGCCACCAGGAGCCTAACGCACATGCTAAATCGCCCTTCCGCGCACCACAGCGCCAACCCCGCACTCAATCGAACTCCGGCGCCGCCGCGAGCTCTGTCCACCCTGTGACCTCCCACCTGTTCCATTAGATGCGCGCGAGCGCCAGCCACCCTCAGCACCCATCCGTGCACCGAATGGACGCCGGAGCCGCGATTCCGGCCTGCCTCCGTCGTCGCATGTGGTCGTCGCCGGCCGTGCTCCGGCGAGTGCCGACGTGGCCGTCATTAGACGCTAACCCCGCCACCTAAGCAACCCTAATAGCCACTGGCAGCGGGCCCTACTATAGGGTCAAACCCAGTCAGCATTGGGTTTGACCGGGTTTAGCCCCTGTGTCACTGATGTGCGGGCCCGTCTTTGTTAATCTTTAGTTAGATTTAGATTAGTGCTAATTAACCCTGACAGTTAGTTTAGACACTGACCAGTGGGCCCAGGCCCTAATTAACCTAGATTAGTACTAACGTAACACTAACTACTTTGTTAGTTAGTTGTTACACTGACATGTGGGTCCCAACCGTCAGGTTTGACCTTGGCTGGCGCCTTGGACCTACTGACGTCACCCCGATGTCATGCTGACGCAGTAAATCATTTTCTGGATTTAAAATAATTAAAAAATTCCAGAAAATGTCTAAAACTTCTAAAAATCATAGCAATTAATCTATTACTCAGAATTAAATAATTTATATATGAAAAATTATCAGAAAAATTTAAGGAATCCATCTGTATCATTTTCATGCATGTTTGAACAATGTTTGTCCTCTGTTTTGGACAAAACAAATAAAGGGCATTTAAATAAGCCTATATGGAGTTGGAATTTTAATCATGTATTCAAACCAACTTCATTTAAATAATAACAAGATGCATTGGCTCAAATCACAGCATATTGCCATGTCATGATCATGCATCATATTGTCGCATATGCATTGATTGTGTTTCTTTATCTGTTGCCAGTATTTGTCCCCTCTCGATAGACGTGTACCAACAACGAGAACGATGACACCAATGAATTGTGTTCCTCTTCAGAAGTGTCAGGCAAGCAAAACCACCTTGTTCATTCCGATACAATCCCACTCTCTCGCTCCTGCTCTCTTTTACTGCATTAGGACAACAACAATTCAACTGTTATATGCTGCGATTGTTGAACCCATTTCCTCTGCATCACCTGTCATTGCCATAGTAAATAGATGAAACCCACTAGCATGAGTAGGAATTGTTTGAGCCCTGATGTGCCTACTCATTCATGCTTGTTGTCGTGCCTGCTTCTGCTTAGAGTTGAGTTAGGCCTGATTCATCAGGAATGAATTGGAACATGGTGAACATGTCCTACCATTGAGAGCTAAGTGTGTGAACATGATTTGGTAAAGGTAGCGGTGAGAGGCCATGTAGGAGTACATGGTGGGTTGTCTCATTGCAGCCGTTCTCAGGAACTGAGTTCTGTGTTTGTGATCCATGAACAGTTACTACCACACATTGGGTTCCGGTAACTCGCCCCTCTCGGCTTATTAATCAACTCGATCTCTGTCCAGGAGTTGCAACTAGTTTCTGGTGTTTGTAGGTTGTGTTAGTAGTCTACCAAGTGGCACCTGGTACAGGTGGGTTTGGGATAGACTAGGCACAGTGGCACGGTGTACCAAGTGGCACCCGGATGGTGGGCTTGGGAACCATGCACACATCATTTGGGGCCGTGAGCGACACCCCGGCCCGATCTCCTTGCGGATGGAACCCGAATAGGTGATAAACCTGGACGAGCGACTTGTGTGGTTAGTCAGGTCGTGGCCAACTCCCTCGCCAGGCTTCCGCTTGAAGGTTGCCGAGGTACACGACATGTACATGGCGGTAAGTGGCGAGAGCGTGTGTGAAGAAGTACACCCCTGCAAGGTTATCATTATCTATTCGAATAGCCGGATTCCTAGGATATGGAAACTTGGACACCTTGCATAGTTCATAGACAAGTGAAAGTGGATACTCTAAAATGCGCAAGATAAGCATGATTGCTATGGATGGCGTTCTCGTAGGGAGACGGGAGCGGATCCATAGTGGAGTATTGATATGGTGAATATGTGGACTCGTGTGCGCCACCTCAAAGGGTTACTTGCAGTCGTAGTTCAGGATAGCCACCGAGTCAAAGCTGGCTTTCTGCAGTCAAACTCCACCACCCCTTTGTTGATATCGATGCATATGTAGTTAGTTCTGATGTATGTCTTGCTGGGTACATTTGTACTCACGTTTGCTATTTTATGTTTTTGCAGAGAGACTTCAGTCTCGCTAGTAGTTCCGTGTGGACTTCGACGTTTAGCTTGATACCTCAGCTACGATCTTGTGCCCTCGGCAGGATCTGGTAGATAGTCAGGCTTCTCAGCCTTTTTCATTTGTACAAGTCTATACTCAGACATGTTAAGCTTCCGCATGTGCTTTGACTTGTATGCTCTGAATGTTGGGTCATAAGACCCATGTTTCTTTTATCAGGCTCTTCGGAGCCTAATGAATAAATACTCTGAGTCATAGAGTCTTGTTGTGATGGCATGTTGTATTGCACATATTGAGCATATTGTGTGTATGATTGAAATGCTTGGTATGTGTGGGATCCGACAACCTAGTTGTCCATCCTTGGTATCCTCTCTTATGGGGAAATGTAGTCTTATGCTTCCATGAGCCATAGTAGTCCGCTAGAGCCCGGTTCACCGGAGTCCTGCTAGCCCAGGACTACTGCTCCGGAAAAATTGACTGGCCGGCATGTGATTCACTTTGTTCCTGTGGATGTCCCTTCGGGGAAATGTCACACGGTGACATCATCCGGAGTACTGCCTAGCCTGCTACAGCCCGGTTCACTGGAGTCCTGTTAGCCCAGTGCTACAGCCCGGATTCGCACGCTGCTGACCGACATGCTCGATGTTGATTCATGTATGCCTGTCCCCGTAAGTTAGTGCCACTTTGGGTTCACGACTAGTCATGTCAACCCGGGTTCTCTGTCATATGGATGCTAGCGACACGATCATATACGTGAGCCAAAAGGCGCAAACGGTCCCGGGCCATGGTAAGGCGGCACCCGTGGGAATACCGTGCGTGAGGCCGCAAAGTGATATGAGGTGTTACCGGCTAGATCGATGTGACTTGGAATCGGGGTCCTAACAAAACAACCACCATACCTATCTATCATGGTATTTCCATACTTATTTCAAGATATAGTGGCATGCAACTTCCACTATTACTATTCATCACATTATTTGAGTTTCATTTTCATTTTTGCTTTGCATGATCATATAGAGGTGACATATTCGTAGCAAAGTCACCATTCACAGTTTACATGTTACGCTATATCATTGCACATCCTGGTACACTACTAGAGGCATTAATTTGTAGTCATATATTATCTATATTACCGAAATAGTTGATCCCTACTACAGCAATTTTCTTGACATGCAGCCATCCCACATCAGCATAGTTGACATGTCAGTAGTTCAATTTCATCACCCCGTAATAGCCAAATAACATGGTACTCCATTTCACCCTGTACATAAAGCCATGCAAGGCCATCTATCTAGCCCTATCTCCTAGAAAAAGACCAAATTCCTTGCAGAGCGGTGGTAGGGCTGGACCAAAAGCTCGTAGCTCACGAGCTTAATGAGCGCTCGATAGTTCGGCTTGTTAAGCTCGTAGCTCGCTTCTTAATGAACAGAGCCAATCATTGATTTTAGCTCGTTAAGCTTAACGAGCTTAACGAGCGAGCTAACGAGTTTCACGAGTAGCTCGTTAAGCTCGTTAGTAACAACACAACGCATATTTTCATCTTACGTGACAAATTTTTTTTGTAGCACCTCAGCCCATCTATTTAATCTAATCGACATATGAGGCAACAAACTACTTCATTTTTTTTGTCATCATATTTCATCTTGAAAACCATACCTCCACATTCATCATGTACATCATAACACATTATAGTCTGTTAACGAGCGCCCGCGAGCGCTCACGAGCTTAACGAGCTTCAAACGAGCCGAGACGAGCAGAGTTTTCTGCTCGTTAATCTTAACGAGATTAACGAGCCGAGCCTTAACGAGCACGAGCTTAACGAGTACGAGCTTAACGAGCCGAGCTGCTCGTTAGTCCACCCCTAAGCGGTGGTCTCTTCAACTTCACCATCAAATCACTATTCAGATCATTAGTTATTCCCTGACTGGTCCATGTCTTTTACAATACCCCAATCGTCAATCATCTGGATCCTCCGCTCATTTCTCTTCCTCTTACCAATCTCCATTTTCCTGTCGCATTGGCTACCTAAACCTTGATTTTTTTTCTTCCATTGCCGGAACTGCACGGTGTCACACCCAACATGGATTTACTTAGGAGCAAGGAGCCACAACGGTGGTAGATAAGGTAGCTAACTCGTTGGGAATTGTTGCCGCTGTTAACTGCCTCGATAAGTTGCATTACCGTCTAATATTGTTGACTAATCAGCACCCTCATGACGTGACTATATAGCACAACCGTTCCCAGTGGCAGGTAGTGTGCAAGCGCTAGTGTAGAACTATAGATCAACAGTTGCCCTCCACCAATGCAACCGTATCATGTATTGTCCACTGTGTTGGGCTCGGGTAGCATGTGAGTGCTTCTGTAGATGAATAGTTATAGTGGCAGCAAAGGCAACGAGAAGGTACTCCATTTTTATGCTTGTATGTCCTCTTACTTTGGTTATTTGTGGCGCCTCCTAACCTCTACTTAGCACATTTTTCTGATTTAATTTCAATTCTTGGAACCCTTTGTTCTATAGTTGTTATGTAAATTTTTGGGAGGAGAATTAACTACCATTCCTGGTGATGTCGATTACCATTAGTGGCAAATGAATTTTTTTCGTCGAAGATTTGTGTTGGTGTCTTTTTCAATCAGGCTCTGCTCGTTGATACGTCTCCAACGTATATGTCGGTTGAAAACGACACCTACGGGGTCACTGGGATCCCTTCTACGGTTGGCGGGCACGGGGTTGTGCAAAGAGCGGGTCTGGCTGTAACGCCCCAAGGCCGGCGCTCCAGATGCCTTCCATGGCTTCCGAGATTCGTCATGTGATTTTTTTGGTTCGTTGCATTCATCTTACCATCATGTGCATTGCATCATGTCATCTTGCACCCTCTTTTTAAAACTCAACTAAATAAACCGTATGGACCTTCGATCCATTTAAATCGAGGGAATTCACATGGTGAAATTCTCTTCAAAACATACCAAAGTCTCCTAATTTTATTAGGGAGCTATATTAAATATTCCATTTATTTCGAATTAACCACAACCCACTTGCATTTTAAAGTTCCTTCCGTGTGCCCATATCATAATCCATGCTCTTTCCTCTTCTGAATCCATTTCAAGTTCTGGCACTTGGCTATATGGCAAAGTAGTTGCATGCCTGTTCTATTTCAAGTTTGTTCCCCAAGCTTTGCCAACAATTCTCTCTCCATTTATTGAGGCTCCTCCAAAAGTCTCAACATTTTTGGACACTTCTCCTTTCTTCTTTGTTCATTTTTTTCTTCTTGTGACATTTTTACTAATTCGGAAAATGTTCAACTTTTCCATATAAATCCTAAATAATGCCAAGACCACCTCCTCCAATTTGCAGGTATTTTGGAGGTGTTTTGGTTGGGCTAAGGATTTATTCGAGTTTGAGTTATTTTCAAACTTGTATAAAATTTGCAGCATCTAAAAATTGCCAAGACATTTTTTTTAAAATAGTGGATAAATCCAGGAGCACAAGCGTATGTTTATATCCGTCTTATTCCTTTTCAAACTTGCTGGCTTTTTCCTTTTTCTGAACCTGGGTATTCCAAATTTTCAGAAAAGAAAGAAAAGGAGATAGGGGCTCACAGAAGTGCCTTTGGTCTCTCTATTCTAGCACAGCAGGCCACGAGGCCCAGCAGAAGCTGGCCCACCTAATCCCTAGGCCATCTCCACCTAAGGCCCATCAGTGCCCGATCCCCTCTAACCTAGCGAGCCTCCAGCTCGATCTCCCTCTTCCTCCCGCAGCGCCGCACTCGCACCCAGCGCCCGCTGCCTCCCGCTCGATCTTGAGCGCCCCAGCACCAACGAGCACCGCCGCCTTGCGCCGCCCCTCTCGCCTCCCGCCTCCTTCATCTCATGCGTGCCGCCGCCACCCATCCATGGCCGCTGCGCAGCCACGACGCCCGAGCATCCCTGCAGCCTCGCCTCCGGCCGCGCGGTCCCAACCGAAGCCGCCGCTGCCGTTCAGGTCGACCCGACCTCTGCCTCCGCACACGCTGGCCATCCTCCTGCCGCTCCTGCTACCCGACTCTGCTCCGCACGCACGGCACCCTGCATCCGTGGCTTCGCCTCCTCTGCTCGTTGCCTGCATGCCCGACGCCGCGCCTCCTCCTGGCGCCGGCCCCGTCGCCAAGTCCCGTCGCCGGAGCTCGCCTTCGTCCGGACACCGGCCAGCTCAGGCCCATTGTCGTGCGCCGCTTGATCCGCCCTCCCGCGACTCGGATACACAGCTGCCGCTCATCCTTGGCGCCATGGCCCGTGCCTCTTTTGGACAACCCGTTGCTGACATGCACAACTTCTGTCGTGCCCTGTTGTGCGTGCTCTCTGCTGCCTGGCACCGTTGACGTCAAGACCGTGGTTGCCAAGTTCCTCTTCCAGAGTCATCAAAATGCATGAGGATCTCGATGTACGACTACACAATGACACGCCAAGTTCCCCTCCGACCGTGTACAGCTGCTCATGCTGAAGACTGTGTGTACCACTACTGTTGCCAGGTACCTCTCAGATCCGACAACTACCCCGATGACATGTGTACCACTACTCCCAGAGACCTTGGATCCACCAAGTTCCACTACGATATGTACCACTACCATCGTCGAAGACCCGTGTAACACAAGCGTCAAGTTCCTCTATCGATGACTCGAATGGCTACAAAACGTTTACCACTACCGTCGACCCGCAAAGACCCCGTGGACGTCAAGTTTCGTGTAGTGACCCCAAACATCTATAGACATGAACGACTACTTCCTCTTCGACCCGCGTGTACGACTACTTCCTTTACAAACCGCTCCGAGAATGCATCCTTGGAAGGTATAACCGTCGGAACGACGGCTGTGGACGAATGCTTGTGATGTGTCGTATGATATGCCCGTGTTTGCACCGTGTCCGTTTTGTTCCTTGCATGATCGCCGTAAGCCTTGCCACCGACATGTGGGACACCCGGTATCCGGGATCACTCCTTGTCACTCTTGCATGTTTCACACACCCACCCTTGTTCCTTTGCACCAGCATCTCAATTGAGTTGCCAGATCACCTGAATGTTGCCGTGGTAACAGTTACGTTTCACCGCCGTGGCACCCCTTTTCATAAAACTTGCATATGTCATCCACATCATGATAGCAACACTTAAAATGGTTAGAATTGTTGTTTGCATTATATTGCTAAATGCATATGGGGATTTACCGGAATTGTTGCTTGTTATTTCTGGCCTCATTTAAACTTGCCTAAATAGTTAATTTATTTATTCTTCACCTCTTGCGATGTTTACCAATATTTAATATTGTTGAGTACCTAAACAAGAGAGAACTAAATAATCGAATGTGGTGTTTTGTCAATATGCATCCCGTTGCATATTGAGCTCCACTTAACTTGTAGTATTGTTTGTGCACTTTGCCATGCCATGCCTCATTAAATCGTACATGCATCATACTTGGTTGCGCATCATGCCATGTCTATGTGATGGTTATTTACTATGTTGCTTGCTTCTTTCTGGATTGCTTCTCTCGTTAGGTTCGGTTTCATTCCGGAGTTGTGAGGACTCGTTCGACTATGTTGGGTCGTCTACTTCTTGGACTCGTTCTTTTTCTTTGCAAGATCTCAGGCAAGATGACCATACCCTCGATATCACTTCTATATTTGCTTGCTAGTTGTTCGCTCTATCGTCTTGTCGCGCTACGTACCACTTGTTTATCATGCCTCCCATATTGCCATGTCAAGCCTCTAACCCACCTTCCTAGCAAACCGTTGTTTGGCTAAGTTACCACTTTTGCTCAGCCCTCTTATAGTGTTGCTAGTTGCAGGTGAAGTTGAGATTTGTTCCATGTTGGAACATGGATATGTTGGGATATCACAATATCTCTTATTTAATTAATGCATCTATATACTTTATAAAGGGTGGAAATCTCGTCCTTATGCCTAGTGTTTTGTTCCACTCTTGCTGCCCTAGTTTCCGTCATACCGATGTTATCTTCCTTGATTTTGCGTTCCTTACACGGTTGGGTGTTACGGGAACCCCTTAACAGTTCGCTTTGAATAAAACTCCTCCAGCAAGGCCCAACCTTGGTTTTACTTCTGCCTAACAACCTATACCTTTCCCTTGGGAGTAATTAACCCGAGGGTCATCTTTATTTTAAACACCCCCCCCCGCGCCAGTGCTTCTCTAAGTGTTGGTCCGAACCGGGCAACCTGCGGGGCCACCTCGGGGCAACTTGAGGGCTGGTTTTACTCATAGCTTGACCTATCTGGTGTGCCCTGAGAACGAGATACGTGTGACTCCTATCGGGATTGTTGGCACATCGGGCGGCTTTGCTGATCTTGTTTTACCATTGTCGAAATGTCTTGTAACCGGAATTCCGAGACTGATCGGGTCTTACCGGGAGAAGGCATATCCTTCGTTGATCGTGAGAGCTTGTGATCGGCTAAGTTGGGACACCACTGCAGGTTTTAAACTTTTGAGAGTCGTGCCCGCAGTTATGTGGCAGATAGGAATTTGTTAATGTCTGGTTGTAGAGAACTTGACACTTGACTTAATTAAAATGCATCAACCGCGTGTGTAGCCGTGATGGTCTCTTTTCGGCGGAGTCCGAAAAGTGAACACGGTTCTTGTGTTATGCTTGAACGTAAGTAGTTTCAGGATCACTTCTTGATTACTTCTAGTTCACTACCATTGCGTTCCTTCTCTTCTCGCTCTTATTTGCGTATGTTAGCCACCATATATGCTTAGTGCTTGCTGCAGCTCCACCTCATTACCTTACCCTACCCATAACATTAAATAGTATTGATCTCGCAGGTGTGAGATTGCTGAGTCCTCGTGACTCCCAGTTACTTCAAAACATTTGGAGGTGCCGATGATACCAGTGCAGGTGACGCAACTGAGCTCAACTGGGAGCTCGATGAAGATCTTGATCGTTGTTTTGTGACTTTTCCGGATGATCAGTAGTGGGGACCAGTTGGGACGATCGGAGATCTAGCATTTGGGGTTGTCTTCTTTTATTTTGGTTTCGTAGTCGGACCTTGATTGCACTCTCGATGACGTATGTTTAACTTGTTAGTTGTGTGAAGTAGCCATTATAAGCCAAATCTTTATCCCTTTATTATTCAGTACATGGGATTGTGTGAAGATTACCCCTATTGTGACAAAACTACCATCCGGCTATGCCTCTAAGTCATGCCCCGACATGTGGGAGATATAGCCGCATTGTGGGTGTTACACTGGGGGTCAGCACAAGGATCGTTTACCCAGGTTCTGGCCACAGAGACGCGTAAAACCCTAGTCCTGCTTTGATGTATATTTGAGTGTTCTTGAGTTCTTGAACTAGCTACGGTGTCTCCCTGGTTCCAAAGATCTGAATCCCCCTCCAATACGCCTCGGGTCTCCTTTTATAGACAAAGGGGGTCGCCACAGTGGCACACAGGAGGTGGAAAGGTGCATCACGACTGAGTCTATCTTCTGGCACCGTCGGACAAACGCATTTAATGCGCTGCCGACGTGCCCCTCTTTCTTTAATGGGGACGGCGAATGTCGGTGTCAAAACCGGTGGATCTCGGGTAGGGGGTCCCGAACTGTGCGTCTAAGGTCGATGGTAACAGGAGACAAGGGATACAATGTTTACCCAGGCTTGGGCCCTCTCTATGGAGGTAGTACCCTACGTCCTGCTTGATTGATATTGGTGAATATGAGTATTACAAGAGTTGATCAACCTCGAGATCGTAATGGCTAGACCCTAGAGGTCTAGCTTGTATGGCTATGATAATGAATCTCCCCTATCCAGACTAAGTCCTCCTGTTTATATACACACCGGGAGGATCTAGGGTTACATAAGGTTGGTTACAAAGAAAGGAATCGACATATTCGACGACAAGCTTGCCTTCCACGCCATGGAGAGTCCCATCCGGACACGGGTGTAGTCTTATGTCTTTGTATCTTCACAACCCATCAGTCCGGCCAATGGCTAACAGGCCGGACGCCCGAGGACCCCTTAGTCCAAGACTACCTCAGTAGCCCCTGAACATGGCTTCAATGATAAGGTATCCGACGCGTAGATCTGTCTTCGGCATTGCAAGGCAGTTTCCTCCTTCCGAACTCCAAGATAGTCTTTGGATGAAACAAACGTGTCTGGATCTGCAACACACAGCCGTAGGAAAGATTCCTTTGGAATAGGCAGGTTCTTAGGCTTAGGAGGAGGTGTTCAATATCCGCGGCCTTTATAATGGAACCAAGGGCCATCTTTTTTATGCCAAACTTCTCCTCAGCCTCCCCAACACCGAGTTCCAACACCCAAGGTTCGACTTCATTGCTTCCAGCCTTCCCATCATGTCCGGACCCAGCTCTGAAAGCCGATGGGTGGCTTCCTCCATTACAGAGGAGGATATTGCGAAGCTTCGGGTGGCCAGATATTTGACCGCGTAGGTCCAACACTGGCTTCCAGCTCAAGGACAGGTTATTCCGACCCCCCAGATCTGGCGAGACGGTTGTATTCATCTCCCACTTCCTCCGGGGGCTAGGGTTTGCACTCCACCCCTTTGTCCGGGGGTTAATGTTTTATTACAGACTAGATTTTGATGATCAAGCCCCGGACTCTATTCTCCACGTCTCGGCGTTTATCATTACATGTGAGGCCTTCCTCCGAATCCCCCCACACATCGGCTTATGGATCAAGACCTTCACTGTGAAGCCGAAGGTAGTTGACGGGGAACAGGTGGAGTGAGGCGGTGCTATGGTCAGCCAACTCACCAACACTCCTTGGCCAAAAGGTTCTTTTACCGAAACTTCCAATCACTGACAGCGGGAGTGGTTTTACGTTATGAACCCCACAGCACCAAGTGGGTAGCTGCACCCACATTCCGTCCTGGCCCACCATTATAGCTTGCCTCATGGGTCAACAAGGGCCTAGACTGGGGACTAGTTGATGAAGTGCAGACTTTATAGAGCCGCATCCGAACCCTCCTCGAGAGAGACATCGATCTTGTCAACGTGATTCAAGAGATGTTAGTTCGTCGAATCCTGCCATGCAAGCGCACACGAACCCTCCAACACTTCTTCGGGACCACACACGAAGGGATGTGGAAGTTAATTTTCGGGAAGCGGAAACATTGGTCGGACACTACCGAGGACGCTGGCCTTAACTTCAACTGTTCGGATACCCTGGGAAGCACTTGGCTCTCGAACACTTTGTAATTATGCATACGGTAATATGGTACTGAGCAAGCTATCATCTTCTAGGGCTGGATAAAGAAGGCGGAACTTATTATGTGTTCGGCCCCTCTGCCCGAGGGCCCAGCGAATCCTATTCTAACAAGGATGCTGGCCCTGGCACCATACCATATGCCTGTGAAGGAGGGCGAGGCGGAGAGTGAGAGGACCAAAGATAGCCCCTATTCCAAGGGTACATCGGACCTTGTGTCCGGAGGATCAAAATCTCCTCATCCAAAGATAAAAGTGAAGGGGGGTCCACAGTCTCCTTCCCTCCTAGGATGAAAAGGGCCGCCTCTGAAGATTGGGAGAAGCAGGCTCCTAAGCGAGGCAAGATTCCTTTGGTGGGTGGATCGGGCTTGGAGGACGTGGAAGCGCAGTCTCATGACGAGGACAAGTCTCAGGCCAAATAGTATGTGAACAAGGTTGTTTAAACATGTCCCCTTCCTTTCTTATAATGCCTAGAATATATAATTTTTTTGCAGCTCAGCATGCAGTCTTCTTCAACAATCCTCTTCCTCGGGGGACCTTCTGCCAGAGATGATGGAAAGCGAGACGCCCCCACCGGCCTCTCCGTCCAATAAGGCGGACGACTTCGAGGTGTCGTCACGGATGGTCTCCCCCGACCAACAAGTGGTGCAAGGGATGATGCAGACATTATTCGAAGGTGATACTTTGGTGGCCCAGGATCTGGGGAACAACAATGAAGGCCCCGAACAATCCGGTATACAGCCGGATACGAATAACAGGATCCCTTCAAAGGGTTGCCATACTCCTACGGCAGCCTCCGGAGACCCAGAGGCGCCGGATATCTTGACGAATATGCCGCGGCAGGCGTCCATCTCAGAGGAACATCGTACCTTGATGGGCACGGTGGTTGAAAAGGTCCTGTTTGCGAAGAGCGGATTGAATGAGGCGTTTGCGAGCCTACTAAGAGGGTTCGAGGTTTGTACTGTAATATGTGCAATAGTGTTTTATTCGCAAAATACACTCTGTATAGATAGTAGCCCCCGAGACTCGGGTTGGCTTCCCATGGTTGGCAAACGGAGGATCAAGAAGAAGTATTCAAGGACTAATCTGATTAACTTGAACACAGGCTGCTTCCCCCTTGACTACTTCCCAGACTACGGATATTGCCGAGCTGCAATGGAAGCTTGATGTGGCCGGGGATGAGATTGTGTTAATCAATATGCGTCTTGACAAATCGCAAGGTATGTATTCGGGGCAGTCCCTTCACATACATTTTTATGATATAAGCATGACGTTGAAAGTTATATACTGTAATATGCATGGCTGCAGATGGTGTTGCCGCCATTGAAATTCTTCGGGCGGAGCTGGCTCGGGCCAAGGAGAAGGCCCGGTGTAGTAATGCGGCTGCCGAAAAGGCATCGGCTGAGTTAAAAGCCGAACGAGTTGCTCGGCGTCAAGACGAGGAGAAGATATCCATGATGGCGCTCGAGCTACAAAATGTTGCTAGCCGCCTGAACTCCTTGAGAAGGAGAATGAAGTGAGAATGGCTGGAATTGACAAGGCCTTACGAGAGGCGAGAGAAGCGCGGTCTGAATCCAGAGCCGCCCGTGAGGAGATCCGGCAAGCTGGGGAGATTGCGGCTGGTAAGCCATTTTTGCTACAGACTAAGTTTGGCGATCCGAACTATGCTCATCTTAACAAATTGTGGAGTTCTCAAGACGAGTTTTTAGACTTGCCAAAGAGATCTTCCGATGCGACGCAGTTTTACCATGCGCGAGAGGGGTATGCAACGGAGAAGCTTTTTTGGTCACAATTCGGGGCGTCGAAGCGCCCCCTGTTGCTGAATGAGCAGATGTCCCAGTGGGCCGAACTTCATCGGATATCCGGCGCTGCCATGAAGAACGTTATAATCCGGTTATGGCCAACTGAGCCTATTCCGAATAGTTACTTCAGCTTGGTGCAACGGCTTGCTGACGCGGTGCCACGTATCGATGCTGTGAAGCGGTCGGTGTGCATCGAGGGTGCACGGATGGCCTTTGCCTAAGTCAAGACATTCTGGGGGAAGATGAAGGCCATTGATGTTGTGGTGAAGAGTCCACCCAAGTGCAAGGACCGCCACAAAACAGAGGATTATTTTGAAGACGTCCTAGTGGCCGCCCGCTTGATAGAGGGTCAATGCTCGAAAGACATAATGTTTGAGTGAGGTGTATGAGAATTGTACGAGACAATTTTATAGTTAATCTGTTTTTATATATTGCTCGAAAGTTTGTGTTCCTCCTCTGCGGCCGTTTTAATATAATATGAAAGTTTTCTAGTCGTAGGAAGTACGGGGTTGTTCGGAAAAGCATTTGATCACTCTTGACCCAACATCTTGGTCCGTAAAGGAGGTGTCAATGCGGCGAACCAGGCAACCATACTATAGGGCATTAACACTTTCACTTAGCCATAGGAGTTTTATGGTGGGCCTATGACATAGCCCCTGGTATGTATGTGGCTTATTCATATGATGCGTGTACATATTTGACCGGAAAGAGGTCCTTCATGTGACACAGAGGAATCACTAGAGATTCCGATAAGTCATCGAGTGGTTGACCAGCTCTCGCCGCATCATGACAGTCAGTTTTCGTCTTTCTCTACTGAGGTGCTGAGCCAGGTGAACCAGAAGCACAATCGCAGTAGTTCTCCCTTTACTACCCTAGCCAATAGAGTGGAACATAGCATAGCAAGCACAGGAGCCGGGCAGCCCAACTATGGACCCAAGACATGATTTAGAGCTGATGCATATAAGGCCAAAATCACGACACCGAAGTACGCTGTACAAGTTGTTCGGACTTTGTTGGCAAGTCATTTGTTCCCGTACCGAGCCCGTGGCAAGTTAATGTTGGGGTACATCTCTGAAACAATCATAGGAGGCGTATTCATTTGTGGAAAGATGCGGATGATTAATTCGAATAATGTGAACTAGGACATGAACGATATGCCAATGATTACACGATATATA